>NC_034591.1:65054409-65112284 GCF_900095145.1 Mus pahari | reverse complement strand
ACACACACACACGCACACACGCACACACGCGCACACAGACTTGACAAGGAAAATGAGTTCCCAAATGTAATAAGTTCTGTAGTAAATTCAAACACAAACCAGCATCTTCCCTACTACAAATGTTTTCAGAATTTTACATGGTTATACTAAATAAAAAAATAATAAAATAAACATACAAAAACAAAAACAAAAACAAAAACAAAAACCGGGCTCCTTGCCTCTGTAATATTGGATCTTAGGCAGCATAGTCTGAGAAGGCTAGAATGACTCCATGACACACTTCATATTGGCAGTTCAGGAGATGAGGCTTACATTTCTGTTTCCAGGAACTAGGTAACTCCAGGCAAAGTCCAGACAAGTCTAGGTCTCAAGAGCTGCCCAGTCACCTGGCCCCAGGCAAGGACAATGGTTCAGCAGTTTCCAGACTTCCTCAGCAACAGTTTCTAGTCCCCATGCACAGGTAATGCAATGTCCCTGGAGATGGAGCAAGATAAAGATCACCTACTCCAGTAGCCCCTAAAGTGCTTTAAATCAGGCCTGTGAGCTAACATGGTTGTCTCTCTAGCTTGGTAATGGGAGACTTCAGCATGCTGGACTTCTGCAGAATAAAACACTGTGATTTCATACTATTTGATTCTGGGATATCATTCTTCTGTGAATCATGGACACTTACAAAATAAAATCACACATAAAAGAAGTACATGTATTCAACTGATGAATAAAATAAAAATGATGGCAAGCCTCCAAGTCTCCAAGTTTCTACAAAATTGATGGGTATTCTTTTTTTTTTTTTTTTTTTTTTTTACCAGGGGAGAGCGCGAACGCAGTCCCCCACTACCACAAATTATGCAGTAGAGTTTATGGGTATTCTTTTGTTTGTATGTTTTCTTAGAAATTTTGTGATACTTTGCTCATTTTCCCTCTTGTTATACATTATTTAAACATAACTAGCAAAATAAAACAAAGCAAAAAACAACTTGTTCTTTCTAAAGTACTCTGATAAACACCCTTGCTTAATCATCATCCTGAGTTTTGTTTTAATAAAAGTAAATAATGTCCCTCTCTGATAGTGATGGATGTGTTGAATCCATTCTCCTCTCCTCCCATTGTCATCTATTTCCTTTCTCTCTCTCTCTCTCTCTCTCTCTCTCTCTCTCTCTCTCTCTCTCTCTTTCTCTTTCTCACTCCATCTCCCAATATAAAGCTTCTCCCATACAAAAAGCATCAGGAAAAATGTGAAAACTCTGATTTTTTTGAGAAGATAGGAGAATAATGTATATCTTAGTACATATTTAATATGTTAAGTTTAGCAGACTCCAGTAAAGAAGATCACTACTAAAAAGATTCATAATTTAGTAATTTTAATTTAGAAAAAAAAAAGCCCTACACAGTCAGAGATTGGGAATAGGAAAAGCTATGGTGTCCTTGGGTGTGTGCCACTGGTTGAGAGCCTCCAGTTCCAATCTGCCATCCTTTGTGAAGAGCTATTTTCATAAAGTACCACCCTTAATGTTCAATTTTGGCTGCACAGTATCTAGTTAAAACTGAAGCCACTAATGACTTGGCAAGAATAAGTAGTTGATGTTAAAAATCTCTGAAGGTTTTGATAGTTGCCTTTCTCATCTCTAAGCTTGTGGATTTGTGTCTATTTCTAGGCACTTAACTTTGCAAACTCTTTTCATTTTGTTTTATGGGAAACTCTTTTATTGTCCCTACTAATTCAAAACATAATTAGTATTTAATTATTCCATGCAATTGCATTAAGTATGACTTGGATAAACATATTTGGGGATGGATTGCAGATTCCCACATGACAGAGTAGGAACATGCAAGATCTAAAGCAGTGGTTCTCAACCTTGATAAAGCTGAGACCCTTTAATACAGTTCCTCATGCTGTGGTGGCAATCAGGCATAAAATTATTTTTGTTGCTCCTGCTTAACTAATTTCGCTACTGTTATGAATCATAACATAAATATCTATGTTACCTGATGGTTTTAGGTGAAAGGGTTGGTGACCACACACGGGTTAAGAAACAATGATCTAAAGGAAAATGATCTATAGTTCCAATTCTATTTCCATCGACCCCATATCCCACTGAAGAAAAAGATAAAGAGAGGATCTTCTCCGAGTTCCTTGGTTTGATTCAACTGTCTACAATGTATCTATGGAGTTGGCCAAAGCAAGTATCTTAGTAAAATGTTCAGAACATTATGTTTAATGACTTTATCTGTTCTTGTTTATACATCTCACACACAGTAATATCAAGTGCAAGAAATATCATTAAATGGTTTATTTAAAATTTTCTCTAGTTATCTAGCAGCATGTTAAAATTATATATCTTTACCTCTCCTTCTCATCTAAGCACATAACTACTTTTCTAACATTACTTTCATGCACTGGGCCCTCCTTGGGATTTAAATGTCAAAGCAAAGTTATATGACACACCAGAAGCAAACAGATTGTTTCTTTGTCCTAACACAAGCAATGCCTCGAAGGAGACTAGGTCTGAGGCTCAGTCCTAAAACTGTCAACTTAGAAAAAAACAAAACAAAACAAAACTGTAGGTGTCAGCTTCCCCCACCTCTTGAGAGATTGTCTACCATGACATCCCTTCACTCTAAATAATAAAAATAAAATGACACCCATGTTGGCTCTCTATTTGTACTTAAGCATGAAATCATTGTAGAATCACAGCAGAGTGGCAACTAGCTTGAGCAAGGGTTTGCCCAGACAAATGTTTTTCAACCTAAGAGTTGCAACTCCTTTGAGGGTTGAGTCACTCTTTCACTGGTATCACCTAAGACCATTGGAAGACACAGATATTTATATTATGATTAATAACAGTAGGAAAGTTACAGGTATGAAATAGCAAAGAAAATAACTTTATGTTTACAAGTCACTACAACATGAAAAACTATTTTAAAGGGTCATGGGATTAGGAAGGTTGAGAACCGCTGGCCTAGACATATGAAGTATTTAGGTCACTAAACTGGTATCTTTGTGTTAAAAAAAGAAAAATCATGGCTCAAATGATAAAATGTGAAACACCCTGACTCCATGTAACCACAGGATTCTCCTTCTGTGTCACAGCTTCCAAAAGAGCGACTCTGAGACTTATTATCTATGAATAAATGCCTAGGTCATAAGCTTGGGCTTATTCCCACTGGATCGATCATAATGCAATTATCTCATATTATTTAGTGCAAATCTGCCCAAAGGCTACTTACCCCTTCTCAGGTTCATGCAACCATCTTCCTCCGTGGTCAGGGTGAATCTGTTCCTGTGCCTAACTCTATCTATCCCAGAGTTCTCACTTTCTATTTCTTGCATCAGCTAATAGGCCATCATCTTTTTATTGACAGGTGATGCTTCCATACAGTACACAAGAGATTCTCTCTACACCATGACCCCTTGATGCATAAACTCAGCCCTCACCTCAAAGAGGGAAAGAGTTTATTTTAGAGCCAAACATTCATGGCTAGTCCCCGGAACACAGGCTTATATTACCCCAAATGTCTTGTTTTAACATGGTAACACTTGAAGGTTTTATAGTGACAGAACAAGAAATTCATAAATCAAAGTGCTTTTCAAATATTAGGGGAAATATTAGTTAGGCAGCTCAGAGCAAAGCAGAGGAAGTGTTGTTTTAGGCCCCAGATGCAATTCGTCTGCTTTCTTAGTTCTTCAGATGGTTAGAAACTAGGAAGGTGTTCAAACAGCCCAAAGGAAGTCTCTCATGGTCCCCTACAGATAATGGCAGTAAATGACTATTACAGGGTCTAAAGATACTCCAAGATAATTTGACTGTGGACTTGTAACATTCCAACCTCTCCACACTAATGGAATTCTAAACCAGTTCCTTGACCTTACAGAAAATGATAGTTCAGTGGAAGCGGTAGGGTTCTTTCTGAGAGCTTCATTTATAATTTCTAAACAAAATGGCCTTGGTAGAAAGCTCAGGATTGGCACAGCAGGATAAAAGATGTCATAGGAAGATCTTTATATCAAATATAGAAATAATTCTTTTTTTGGGGGGGTGGGGGAGGGTTTGAGACGGGGTTTCTCTGTATAGCCCTGGCTGTCCTGGAACTCACTCTGTAGACCCAGATCGCCTCAAACTCAGAAATCTACATGCCTCTGCCTCCCAAGTGCTGGGATTAAAGGCATGTGCCAAAACTGCCTGGCTTAGAAATAATTCTTATGGAGTAGAGTAGAAACCTTTCTCCAGAATTTAAAGTATCTTAACATTTGCAGTATCCAAAAATCAGTAATATACAAACAAGATAAGGAGAGGCAAGGGTGCTAGGCCACTAGATAGAAATGTGCACAACGTAGCTCACACCCTACTCCTGTTTCCCCATTCATACACAAATCTCAAGAGAGGAGAAATATCTACCTGTTGGGTCCTGTAAAAGAGGATAAATTTGAAATGTAAATAAATAAAATAACCAAGTAAAAAAGAGAAAGGCGAAAGCATTACAGTCACCCTACCTGTAGACTTAAAATACCATATTATGGCGGGGGGGGCGGGGTGGTCATCTAGTTTAGCATAGGAAGAAACCCACAGCACGGAAGATTGGTCCTCACAAGTACACATTAAAGGCTACATGAAGGAAAGGAGCTAGTGGGAGAAAAGTTACAATGTACTGACATGGAAGAAGAGGTGCTGTGGAAAAGAACATATAGAGCCACAATACTCTCCTCTAGCCCTGAGCCCTTTAAGGTCTGACTTCTTTCTCAGATCTTTGGCTCTCTGCCTTGCTTTGAAGTGTGAATTAAACTCCTGAAAAGAAGCTGTGTCTGCGGAGGCTGACTGACCAATTAGAATTTCAGCTCTATGGTGACTTTGGAATGTTGCAGGTTCAGGGGCTAATTACTTGGGGTAACTTTAGCCCCACAAACAGTCATTATTTTCCTAGCCATTACTTGCCCACTTCTGTATAAGAACTCATATTCTGTAACTAGAAAATACAACCCTTCAGAACCTATTGACTGAGCAGACCCACTGCCTTCCACCAAGCCCAACGCTAAGACCGCCATCAGATAGCACCTTAGTCCTATAGGAAAGCTTCTCCGATGTGCCCACCAATAAATTTCAAACTTGCCTTGACTTTTCTCTGTTAAGTTATGAAACTGACTCTACATTGGAACATGGAATTTGTGATCAATCTTTGTTCCCAGGCCATGGTCAGTCAAAATGGCTCCAGAATAAACTATCCCTCATTCATTTGAAGATGGGGGTCATCTTTTTTTTAGATTGATAGAAGTGCACCCCCCCCCCTCTTAAAAACTAAACTACTCGTCTGTATTACTGTCTGTATTGTGTTTCTGGATCACATTTTGAGAACAGAACTTGGAAATTCCATTCTAGAATGAGCCTGTGTAATGTGAATGGAGGGAGGTAGAAGAGTAGGGTTTCGTTCACTATTGTGTAGGGAAGGATACAACAATGGATTTTTCTATGCTCACCCCAGCTCTGAATCAAGACACAGAGAAGCTTATACTTATTAATGAATGCCTAGGACTTATGCTAGGCTTGTTATCAACTAGCTAGTAACTCACTTATCCTGTTTATATTAATCTAATTTCTGCCACTGGCTGGTTGCATCCCCTCAGCTTTATAAGTTCATCTTCTTCCATGGGTTGGTAGCAAATCTCTCTTTACCCTAAAGGTGATATTCTGTCTCTTGCTATATGCCACAGGCTTTCATTTTAACCATTCAGAAGGTACCGTAGACAGCAGGGAAAAACAAAGACACATCTTCACACAGTGTACAAAACCATTATTCCTACAGATAGGTGTTTGGACATTGTGTAAATTGATTTTTACTTCAATTCTTTATAACCTACTCTGTTAGATCATTTTTGGACAAATTAGTGGGGTCTGGTTTGTATATCTGGCCATCCATGGAGACATGATTTTATGAATTGCCAAGAAGATTCTAAGCTCCCTATCTAGCAGGAGGCTTTCTGGCAAGGAACAAAGATACAATTGTCCCCTCGGTCTAAGTTGATATGCCAATCATCTACACAAAAATACATCCCCGGAAGCTGTCTATTTCGGAGACCTTAGAAATAGTATCGGATCTACTTAAACATATAGGTCTCCTCTGTGAGAAAAATAAAATATATGAGCAGAGGAAATAAAGAATAAAAACTCAATTTGACCTTCACCAGTTTTCTTTCATCGGAGAGCTGGTGCCCCAAAACCAGACACCATCAGAGAGGGTGTAGGAGAGAGCAGAGCAGAGTCTGAGAGCCATTTTTTGTAGCTGAAAGTAGGAAGATAGAAGGGAACTCAAGATAGAAGGGAATAGCTTTCCACTCCCAGAAACCCTTGCTGGATAAACTAACTTTTTACACTACTGGGTATAAAATAAATCAAATTGTCTGATTTTGCAAGCACTGGACTCCTGGGCATGTGGTGGGTGTTAGCTGTTTCCTGGGAATGCCATGCACAGCAGATTTCCCACAACCTTGGGCTTGTCTCAGGTTTCCAGCTTTCAGGGCAGTTTTCTGTATAGCTGATGCTTTCTCTGGCCACTCACTGCTCTCATGTCATGAGGATAATACTCTGCCACAAAGGTTCTGTATCAAGAGTGCTACTTTTTGTTTTCTCTGAATTCCTTCAGTGGATGGAGGATGACAGGCAAGGTCAAAGCAAGATGCAAGTAAAAGTTGACATACTCAAATTAAGGACTCTGTGAATGAGAAAAGTCAAAGCTGGGTGGTGTCAAGAGTTCACGGCTAATTTTTGTTTTAAGCTAGTTCCCAGGTCTTAGGACCCCGTGGGATTTGTCTTTGGGTATTTTCTGAAGGCTGCTTCCCAAATGAAATCCAGTTTCACTTAGAAAATTGCTAGTTGGCTTAAATTCAGCCAGAATTTGTTCAGGCCAACCTGGTTTGGCAGCTTTGGATTTAGACAAGGTCAAAATCACCTTATCCTCAGGAATAAAGGGGGTACAAACTTTCAGACAGGTCAAACTTACCAGAGACCATATGTCTCCCTGGAACCTGTTGTATAACTGTCTAAAGTAAAGCTAAGAGATAGATCTCAGAGGTGGACTGGCTGAATGATGAAGAAAGTACCCAGAAGAGGATGAAATGTTTCTCATTGTAAAAGAAGTACTTCCACAGATGGACACTGACCTAATTGAGGACATTCATATTTCTTAGAAAGAAGGGCACAGCTCAGTCTGTGAATTTGTGGCCTTAGGCCAGCCTGAGGCAGCTGCTATGGAAGAAAAAGGAGGTTGCTGAGTCAGGGCAGAAGCCTGATACAGCTGTAATCAACATCTCATCCTTTACACATATACCCTATAACTAATCTCAACTTGAATGTGTTCCCCAAGAGACACAAAAGATACCACATGTGCTTATAGAGACTATGAAAGTGCTAAGATGACCAGCTAGACATAGTGGACTTGGAATAAAGCAAGCATATGGCTTGTATCTATAGAGTCACTAACTAGTCATGTGTATCCAGAACTAGTGCTTTCTCCAGATGTTACACTCTCAGTGCTAAAAACAAGACTGTCTTGGGCAAAATAGAACCCATCAATAGAGATCCTGGAATCTAAACAGACGAATAGCCATGTCATAATCACAACCCAGAAGTATCAGTTGGCACAGCCGTGGGCATCAGGAACAGAGCAGATTAGTTACTGCAGGGCCTTGGGAGTTCTACAAAGAATAGTCATTTAGAATTCTACAAGAGATGATACTGAGTCTGGAGAGAAAGCTAGGGAAAATGTTAGATACTAAGAAAAAAGAAGTCCAATGTTGGAATCTGGTTGAAGCTTTTTATAGACGAGAGACAGTAATCCAAGCACAATTAATAACTTCTCAGGGCTTTCTCCATTCCCACCAGTTTTCTAAGAACCTCACCAGAGACGTCATATATAAGGAAAAGACATATTCTAAACCCCTACTAATATGGGAGTTGGCTCATCATATTATAATGCCACCCAAGGCATCTCCAGAGAAAAGTTTCTTAGCAATCCTTTAGAATGTAACTTGACAGTCAACAAAGCAGTAGATGTAGTTAGTGCTTAGACAACTGTGAGTTTGCCTTAAGGAACCAATGCCTACACTGTGTGGGTGTGTGGGGGTGGAGGGGGCAGTCTTGCTCCTTTTATGAGCACCTCTTGTTGGCATTTTATCTATGCTCCTCCCCACAGTTACCTGGCAACAGCCAGGAATGTCTGACTCACGATAAAAGGGGCTGCTCCCCCCTCCTCTCTCTCTCTTGCTTTCTTGCTCCTGCTCTGTCCCTTTCTCCCTCTCTCCATGTGCTCTCCTCCCCTCTCCTCTCCTCCCCTCTCCACCCCTCCCCTCTCCACCCCTCCCCTCCCCTCCCCTCCCCTCCCCTCCCCTTCCCTCCACTCCCCTCCCCCCTCTCTCTTTCTCTCTCTCTCTGCCTTTCTCTGTTTCTACTCTCTCAGTTCCCCTCTCCATGCCCTGAATAAACTCTGTTCTATACTATACCATCTTGTGGCTGCTCTCTCAGGGGGAAGGGATGCCTCAGTTTGAGCTGGAAGAGGCACCCACTTCTACCACACCTGACAACACATCCACCAGGCATATTCCTTCTCTCTTTAATTTTAGAGAACATAACACATCTGTTTCTCAAGCCTTGAGCAAAGATGTGTGTGTGTGTGTGTGTGTGTGTGTGTGTGTGTGTGTGAGATCATTAAATGACTCTCCCTGAAGTTTTTTCTGCATTGAAGCCATCAGTTAAGTATGAGCTAAGTTGAAGTTCATAAACTTCCAAGGCAAGTCTGTAGGCTGCTGAGAGTGGCACTGTTTACACAATGTACCTGTCCCATCTCTAATGACACTATGATTCCTTGGAGGGAGCTCTCCCCAAGTTGGTCTTGACCCAAAAGCCATACTGGGGAGTCTGGGAGAACTAACATGGGGCAATAGCCTGAAAGGGGAGTTTCATTTGACCTAGCTTGAATTCCACATTGACTGAATATATAGTTGACAAAGGAAGCAATTATGGAACAAGAAGGAATCTGTTCAAGGGTTAATCTGCTGGAAATTAGGTTAATTTACTTCTGATACAGAATGTTACATGTTGTCTTTATATAAGTTAAGAGAGTGTATTAAATTTTACTCTGTTGCTGTGTAAAGAACACATGGCCTCTGAAAGCATTTTTTCTGGATGTTGTAAAAGCTGCCTGACACTTCAGCCCTGAGCCACGCCCCTCTCTCCTGCCCCTCCCCCCGCCCCCGCCCACCACCCCAGGCTGCACTCTTCTTGGCTGAACCCCTCTTCCCCGCGGACCCAGATAGCTATGAAAATCAAGCCATAGAGAGTGGGTGCTGTGGGTGATAAAGGGCAGCTCATGGGGCAATGCCACGAATAACCAAGTCATAGAGAACGAGTGTGTGTGAGCACGAGGGGGTGATAAAGAAGGCCCATGAAATAATGTATGAAACGCCTTGGTTGTAATTGGCAAATCGCTTAGATCCTGGGGCCCAACGGAGAAATGGTGTGTCGAGAGACAATTCACAAATACCCCATGTGGACGACCACCACTCAGACCAGAAGCTTGCATTGTGAGGTCTAACTCCAGCAGATCCAATCCGAAAAGCAGAGGAGTCGCGTTCACCTGTACACTGCCCAAGCCAGGCCACACCTTCCAGACAGGAACGGTCAGTGACAAGTGTGTGTATGTGTGTGTGTGAATAAGTGTGGGCCCATTTCGCCATTTATTTGTTTATTGCTATTTATGAATAAATAAAACGTGTTAAAACCTTTCCACCACATTTGAGGATTTGCCTTCCGCCCTGATTCAGGACAGTTTCAGACTTGCTATGTGAGGAATCAAAGCCTCAGCGAAGCACTCTACCACTGAGTCACACCGATAGCCACTGCCATAGATTATACATATGCTTTAAAGAAGCACATCATCTCTCTCTACATTGAGTTCATTAACTTTCCCAGAGAGACAACTGACTTTTGAAGTTGCTGATTATATACATCTAACCCTTATCTAAATTCTCATATAGAATGTTATAGATTGAGCTGGAGAGATGTCTCAGTAGTTAAGTCTTCCTGGTGTACAATCATAAAGATTAGAGTTTAGATCCCAGCACCCATTTACTAAGCTTGTCATCCTGTGCATAACACGAAAAGGGCAGAAACGGGAGGGTGGCCGAAGCTTGCTGGCTTCCAGCCTAGCCAAGAAAGTCCAAGCCCCAGGTTCAGAGGGAGATTCTGCTCCAAAGGAATAAACGGAGCTAGAGGAAGATGCCTGCCATCTTCTTCTAGAGTTTGCATATGCATTTTGGCTCATATGTTTACATATGCTTACACAGAATAAATAATTTTTAAGCTCAGATGCTTATTCTTATATTTCAAGGGAAACTATCTAATTGGGGAGATGTTCTTGAAAACACTGAACCACAAAAAGACAATAAATGCTGGATATATGATTATCCATCCAAAAATATAATGAAGACTTAATTGCTAAGCCAGGAATAGGATTCAGTCTGTTTTGCAATTTCTCAGGAGGCTAATTTTGATAGCTTTGGTTATGTTGGGGCTTTCATTTCTCTTCTTCCACTATCTGTTCAATCCAGAATATTTACTGGTTTTGTTTTCTAATTTATGAGAGGGAAGTGGACTGAAAGGAAAAACATCATTCTACTGCTGCATTACTTTTAGTACTTTATATAGTCCTGCTAAAAGACTGGTTGAAATAAAATAAGTTTGCTTTGGCCTGTAAATGGCTTTTTAGACCCCAGGTTCCAGCCTCTGGGAGACATCAATAGGAAGTCACTTAACAGGACCTCAATGGACAGCGTCCTGTTTCCCTTTGCCACTTAACAGGACCTCAATAGACAGCATCCTGTTTCCATTTGCCATTTCCAAACTTGGAGGTTTGTTTCCCCATACTCTCCATACTCTCGGAACAGAATGACTCAGGGTTGATTTTTATAAGCACAGAGTGGAAAAAAGACAGATACTGTCGTGCTTTGATGAGAAATGTCCCCCATATAGTCTCATGTATTTGAATACTTGGTCCCCAGCTGTAGTACTGTTTGCAAAGTAAACAGTAAAGTTATGGAGCTTTGTTGAAGGAAGTTGTCACTGGGGTGGCATTTGGAGGTTCTATAGAGAGGCCCTAGTTCCTGTTTTCCCTTTCCATCTTTGATGTGCAGGTGAAAAGCAATTAGCTGGCCTCCATGCTCTTGTTGCCATGGCTGCCCTTAGCGTGACAACCTGGCTCCCCTCTGGAACAAGTGCAAGAGCAAGACAAACTTTCTCTTCAAAGCTGTTCTGTTTGTTTGTCTGTTGTCTTGGTTTTTGTTTTTAAATAAGGGTATTCTATCATAGCAACAGAAAAGCAAAGAACAACACAGAATTTTTGAGCACCTAGAAAAATCAAACTTATGTATATTGCTGTAAGTAAACACGGACTGAGGTGTTTTGTTTGTTACTTGCTTGCTTGCTCAAACATATGAAAGAGGCCCCTTGACCTAAGGCTTCTTGCCATTCCGCTTGAAGCATCATAGGAGAACTCAAACAAGGATGACAGAGTGGCAAAGGGGAGGAGACCACATCTGCATTAGGAAAACAAAGGGTACCACTGCTACCTTCTAGTATCTCCTGGTAACCAGAGGGTGTCACTTCCCTGTACTTGCTCAGGATAAAGTGAAACACAACCCCTGGCAGCTGAGCTAAAGGCAGGCTGGAGGCTCAGGATACAAACTGAAGCCTGCGAATTGGACCTCACTATTACTTATGGATCAGATTCATCTTGCTATGCCCAGTATGCTCACCAGCTACTTCCAATAAACTATTTTAATATCAGCTTCTTCCTCTCAGTGTGTCCACAGAAAACAGTAACTCCACATGGATTCACAAGTCTGAAGAGAACTGTACACTGTAGCAGTAACTTTCCTAGTCTCCAGTGCGGGCCAATGTCACTCAGGACATTTTAGGGCTTACTCTAGTTCCTACTCATGCTTGGAGAGTTCCCTGATGCCTACTCCTCTGCTTTCCCATTTTGAGATATTTCATGGTCCCTTGGTGCTGCTCGCTGGACAGACAGAATGAGTGAACTGACATTGGCTGTTTCTGGATATGCTTGCTTTTAGGTTACTATAAGGTTTTGGAAAGAAAATGGTTGTGAATCAGAGCAAGTCAGTCAGCTAAGGATGTTAACCATCAGGAGCCAGCAGTACAAAGGCACTAGGGTGGATAAAAGGTGTTAATGATGCAACAAAGAACAATGGCTATCTGTTGTACAGTTTACATCATTAGAGATTAGTTTAGTGGCTAAAGGTGTGAGCAAAGTCTTGTTCCATGTGAGAAGGCTATCCTGATTCCTTAACAGACTTCAAATTGACAGCTAAGGAGAGTATGGCTAAGAACTGGGCAAGTCCACGCAGGCCCAGGCAAGTCAATTACTAATAGAAAAAACCCCAGGCCCTAGTACATGCCCCAATAATGGTTCCAGAATGCCTAGAGGTAGAATAAGATAAAGCTCATCTAATCCAAAACTCTAATGCTTTAAATCAAGTCTGTGATCTCACTTGATTTTCTCTCTATTCTGGTGATGGGAGACCCCAGGATGCTGGACTACTGCAGAAAGAAACACTCTGAGTTTACATTTTATTTGAGTCCAGAGTACCATTCTTTGGTCAATCATAGAACCTTACACTTGGAAGCAAAATATTATAGAAAGGCAAATGTCCAGAGAAAAATTCTTGCTTCTTTTCTGTCCTGATTGCCCATAATGTCTCCTGAAGTTTTAGAGACAGAGTTTGGGTCAGGGTAGCTATCACAAGCCAAGCTGAGATGCCCAGCCTTAAACAGGCTAATTAAAGAAACATAGTACCTGAAGAGCCAGGGGGGGAAATGATTTGTTTAATATGGACACACAGTAAAGGAGAGAAAGCACAGCGACCGTGACCAGGGACTGCCTCTGTCATGCAGTCTTTGGGGACCTAGCTTGAGATTTGGGTTTCAATAGAGGAAAAGAGGTATTTATAAGTAAACAGTCTTAATGAAGGAGTAGTTCTGCATATCATTTGCTTCCTTACTTTCCGGGCTTCAACCTCTCTAGCAAAGAACTCTGACAAGTTGTGAGAAGTGTATAGAATCTCCCCAGGACACAAGGCTCCTTCTTGGGCTAGCATGTGGACCCTAGCCTTGTCCTTTGCCAAGCTTGATACTCCTAGGGAAACTTCAACTTTATTATAATCTGAGAGCCTAAAGGAGATGCACTAGTATCTCTTGAGAATACCTCCACTCCTGCAATGATGGTTAAAATGAAAAGCAAAGGCATCAGAGATCTTCTGCAGTTAATGTGGTACTGTCACATACCAAGACTATATGTGTGGTATGAAGATACATACCTGTTATATACATATACACGACTATATATTTTTTTACATTTCTACCTATACATCTAGAAGATTTGTTCCCTGTGATTCAGTTCTGAATTTATGACTTCTCTCTTTACTCCCATTGATTAACCTTCTCTAATGTTAGAAAGGGGAATCTTTTGCTTACAAAGGACTTGGAAAAGTTCTTCTTTCATATTCTTCGGATACTACATCACAAACTCTCCTGACTCTACCTGCTAAATATATTGAGAAATGAGAATGCCTTGCATCTCCTTGCTTTAGACATCATTTGCTATATTATGAAAATGATCTTCCAATCAGGCTCCTATCACTGGCATTTTCTCCTTCCACTGCCAAACCCATCATCTTGTAGTACAAATGAATGTGTCTCATTGTCCTATTCAGGACCCTGCAAGGGCTCCTTAACTCCCTCAGAATAGAAAATAGATCGTTACAATAAATCAATAGCCTCCAGGAACTAGTTTTTAAATATTTACTTGCTTAAACTAGGCCTTGCTCTATAGTCAAACTGATCTGGAGTTGAGGCCTCCCCTGTCTTATTTTCTGGGTTCTGGGCTTATAGGTGAGCAGTGCCATGCTAGAAAGCGCTGGTTTCTGGGAGCACTCTGGTCTCCTTTCTTGCTGCCTCTCACACCCTTCAAAACTTTTCACCATGGCTTACTTGAAATCCGCTATCAAGTATCAAGTACCAGGTATCTTCTTTGACTTAGCTCTCATTTGTGCATAGAATGTTCTCTCCTTAAGCCAGTAAAATATTATGATTTTTAGGTCTTGAGCAAATTGCTGTTTTTTTTTTCAAAAAATAATCTTACTTTTTGAGATTATAATTACATATTTTCCCCTTCCTTTTCTAAATTCTAAGCCTTCCCATGTATTACTGCTCTGCTTGCTCTCTTTACCTTCCATGTACACCTCTCCCACCCTGACTAGTGTGTGTGTGTGTGTGTGTGTGTGTGTGTGTGTGTGTGATGTTTCTTGATTATGCGTGTGTTCCTCTGTGTCATGTTTCTTGTCTTCATGTGATCTCAGGGCTGACCATTTGAAATTGGATAATCAATTGGTGTACTCTCAGTGTTTTCTTTTTAGTGACTCTGAGCAGCCATGTTGTAACTGCACCTATACATGAATCTAGCAAATCTGTCCTCCTTGCCTTGATTTCTTCTCTTTGCTTAACACAGAATCTTCTAACTTATGGTATTATTTATTTTAACCTGGAGCTCACTGTCTACCCTTGTCCTCTTCCACTAGAATGTGAGTTTCACATATGTATGAACTTAAATTTTCTTCATTGATTTACTTTAGTGCAGAGAATGGGACTAGGCATTCCATATGGCCAGACAGCACACATTAAGTGTATGGGCATGCAGTCTGGACAAATGAATATTTCCATGATTCAATGCTCTATTCAGAAAACATAGACTAAGAAACATGCAAATGTACACACAAAGAAAGGAAATCAATAGGCTTTTCTGGATCACTCAGTTACCCTCCCCATCCATGTCCCTGGCTTCTCATCACATCATTGCTGCAGCTGCTAACATACGCAGAGTGTTTATAAATCCAGCAGGACTACTAGGGCAGCTCTTCTATTTTCTTACTCTGTGCTCTCATTTTTACCCTCACCCCCTTTAAAAATAACTCTAATAAGTCTGACTGGAATTTGAAAGGAGAAGAATGAGTCAGGATTTACTTCCTTAGGGAGAATTTGGGCAAATGGAAGATAAATTAGTATATATGGGGAAGCTGTAGAGCTTCCGCTAGCGCAGATGTTACTGAGATGCATTTTCAGATGGCAGCTGGAGGAGTAGAGGCTAAGTTTCTCCATTCTCTCAGCTCGAGGGTCACGTCAGCAGCTCTTCAATGAATTTAAATGAAATGAACGTGACCTATATAACACATAAGATATATATGGGACACTCTAGCTTAGGATTTTTAACTGAGAACATTTTATATCAATGAAGGAGTTGGTCTAACCAATTGACATTAGATGTGCAGACTTTTTGCCCTTAAAAAGGAAAGGGGACAGAAAATGGTTTTCATGATGTGAAGAGGATTAGGTTAACTGAGGTGGAAGACCCACATGTGGGCAGTGCCATTCCATGGCCTGGGCTCTAAGACTAAATTCAGCAGAGAAAGGACACTGGGTACCAGCATTGTCCTCTACATTTCCTGATACATGTCCAGCACCTCCTGCTGCCAGACCTCACCTTCACAGTGGGCTGCATCTCATGAATCATGAGTTGAACCATGTACTTCCATTCTTAAATTGATTTCAACAGGTATTTTATTATAGCAACAAGTCAGCTAACTAATGCAGTTGTCATTCCAAGGGATAATCTTGACTATAGGCAGAGAACAGAGAATATGGATAGAAAGACTGACTCAGTCTAGCCCAAAGCTACCAAATATGGAAATGCATGTTCGCGGAATATTCCCTACACTCTTCCTCACCATGATCATGATCATAGGTACACTTTATTTATTTACTCAGATCTCATTCCCACTTTGTGGGACAACAACACACTTCCATCTTCTTTACAAAAATTGCATAAAAAGTTCAACATCATCTGTCATTCCTCTGCAAGAAACACTTTAACTAGGACAGTTTGGGATGTGATGTTTGAAATTCAAGATCAATACTTCTCATGTACAAAGCTGCGTGCAGACAGTTCCAACAAAGTTACTGTCTCAGTAAAGCCACTGACATAGAGAAAGAGCCAGGTACAAATGCTTTCAATATTTGTGTAACAAGAAAAAATATAATGTGACATTGTAGAAAGCATGTAGATGTCATACCATCTAATGTCAGAAAAAAGGGATCTCTGAATTATTCATCTTTTAGTTTCTCTGGTTATCACTACCATGTACCTCAAGCAGAAAATAATGGCTACTATATTATGACTGTCTTCCAAATTAGGGAGCTATTTCTGTCAAAATTGTTTGCTGTTCTGTTTATACAGGAATGCTGTAGTAGCAACACTTTCACAGATGTGAGATAGATTAACAGGTGCTCCTCTTTCTTTTGTTGTAAACATATTCAGACTTTAGAAAGTTATATTCTGTAGCCAATATAAACCATAGCCACTATGAACGATAAGGCCTTTGCCTTATAGTTCCAACTTAAGATGATAGAAAATTGAGCTTGCTTCATATTTGAACGTTTTTGGTACTTGGGGGATATATTAGCTGTCTTAAACAGCTGTCTGAGGATCTCCACTAAACACTTAGGAACTTTGAACTCTGTATGAAGGGAGGTCAAACTGAGGCATAAGCACTGTCTTCTTTTATTTATTTGTATGTGTTTGTGACTGTGTGCACATGCATTTATGTCACAGGAGCTCATCAGATTCCCTGGACCTGAAGCTATAGATATTGTGAGTTAGCTGAAATGTGTACTGGGAAATGAACTCGGGTGCTCTGCAGGAACAGGAAGGACTCCTAACTGCTGAGCTGTTTCAGTCTGTCTTAGTTCAAAAATTAATGGCAGTTTTTTATGAACTTTTCTCTTAAAAATATGAAATTAATGAAGTTAGTTTTCAGAGTAAGATAACTCATTCTCCAATGGTCTGAAACTGGCCGAGGAAGCTGAGTTAATTCACTAGTTTAGCATCAACTTGTAGTTACACGTAGTTTTCACAACAAAGTATCTCAAAGGGAAATGTCTTGAGCTCTAATGCAAAGCAAACTTTAGAAGTAGAGTGTTTAGGATTTAGGAATTACATGTGATACTATCATATTTCACAGAAGCATTTTTCCTTTTTTAGTTTGTGTGAATTCACATGCGAAAGAAGGCACGAGAGTAGGAGGGGGGCTTGCACAGGAGAGTACCAGTGGGGCGGGAAGTGGGAAGAGGGAGGGAGTCAGGGAGAAAACAACGAAAAGTTATATAAATGTCTGAAGCTGTCAAGCAGGAAAAGAAATAAAGTTTCTTCCTATATTTGCAAAACCCAATAAACATAACTTTAGAATATTTCTATGTACATATTTTACAAGCGGAATTTTTCTAAGTAGCCTGTGTCAGTCAACCCTCATTTGCCATGAGTCTCTTGTGATGATATCTGGCACAAAATGGTTTTCAGAAGGGACAAATATTGAGGCTGAGGAAAAAGGAAATCTTCTGCTTAGAAGCATGGAAAAAAAAGCTGACAGCTGAGGGTTACTACCATTGTCAACTGGCTCCTTGCAGTACTGTCTGCACAATACCTGCATATATATATATATATATATATATATATATATATATATATATATATATACACACTGTATATACATACATGAATATATACACAAAAATATACTCCAAACACACACATACACACAAATGTTGTTTTTGATATCACAAGTATACTAGCTAATATAGGCATCCCAAACAGCAGACATCCATAAGTCCAGTTTTTGCATTTGTATTTATCTTTTTCTTTTATGTCTTTCCTTATCAAGCATCAGGAACATAGATGTGTGAAGTCTGGAGTACTTAATGTATGATGAATAGGTGACTTACCTGTCTATGATGGCGCACATATCAATGGTGACATTTGCAAAGCTTCCTGGCTTCCTCTGTGCTACTTCGTATAAATTCACAAGCTGGTCATCTACCTGAATGAGCTGCATACATCCCTGGAATGATGGCTGAAGGGCAGAGTAGCTGGCATTGCTCATGTGGTTCAGAAATCCTACAAAACAGAAGGAACAGGAAGGTTACATGGACATCTGACAGACTTTATTAAAGGCTTCCCATGCATCTGACTGGACACGGCCATTTGACTAATATTGGCATTTCTTTGATTTTTGCTGATGTAGTAGAGGCGTGCTTGAGAATATGAGATTATTTTAGGTAAGAGTTAGGTTTGAGAGAAGAAGTTAATTGAGAATGGTCCCATAGGTTCATATATTTGAGTGCTTATTTCCGAAGTTGGTGGAACTATTTGGGAAGGATAAGGAAGTGTGGCCTTGTTGGAGTAGGTATGGCCCTGAATGTCCTTCAATCCAATTCTGTCTACTGGCAAATTTATACTGTACTCATTAGTCTTAAATTATTTACAAATTTATTCTTTGCAATACCACATGATTGGCAAAGAAAATCAATACATAAAAATGCCATTAAATAAATTAAAGAGAATATTGAAAAAACAGAAGTTGGTTATTAAGTAATTCTTTAAAATGTCCTAATTTGATTGATTACAGTAATAGTTCACTACAATAAAAAGCTATTCTCTCACTTCCTTAGCAAGTATCAATATGTAAATTCTAAGAACCATCATTTAAATTTTCTTTAATGTTTCAACTTAGAGGTATACATTAATTTCTACCAATATAGCACACACACACACACACACACACACACACACACACACACACACAGAGGGGGGGGGCTTGGCTTTAAAATGACATGTTCTGTTTTAATATTGTTATATGGTTTGTGTGTCTGTGTGTCTGTGCCTGCACTTGTGTGAGTGCATGAGTATGCCTGCATATGTATGTGAGCATGTGTTTCTGAGCTATGCATTTTCCTTGTCATTGACTTAGTCCCTTTACAAAAATGCTGACTTTTCAGTAAGTTGTCTACTAAGAATAGTTGTATACATACAATGTGATTTCCACTTGTTTAATCATGATAAAATTGAGTGGATTTTAATGGCTAAACTTAGCAGGACAGAAAACACACAGCTGTAACTTTTGTGACTGCTCTTAGTAAGGATATCATTGGGTTCAGACTGTGTGACTACTTAGGAGTCTAAACATCCACAATAGCTTGGATGAATTTTGAAATGAGTAGCTGTCTTTATGAGAGTGAAAACTCTTGTGAGGCAGAACAGCTGCATAAATGCTCATCGCTTTCAACTGGGTGTGATTAAGTTCCCAAAACAAGACTTCAGCATCCACTCACAACATTGTTCTGTTTGGTGTTGATACATTTGGCGTCTGAAACCCTCAACGTTTTTCATGCTCCTACATGAGATCTATTCTAGGGGAAGATAATTATAGGAATAGTCACTACATAATCATTGAAAAGTAGTACTTTTTGTAGCATTATCTTTAACGCTTTTAAGAAAGATCCCATTGGCCCTTGTATATAAGCATTCAGATTCTTCTGTAGCATCTTTGGAGCTGAGTTTGGATGATAGCTTTTATAGACAACAGAACTCAAATGGTGTAAGTTTGTGACTTTGACGGACCATTTCTTATCTGGTATATGAAAGTGCTCATTTTGGCCAAGAGGCAGTGTTGGGAGGCCTATGAGAGATGGGAAAAGGTTTCCATGACTACAAATATGTTGTGTGGCATGGATGGTGGTGAGGGAAGACTATGTTATTGGTACCTAGCAATAGGATGAATAAATAACCTCTTGCAGGAAACAAATTACAATAAAACTCCCAAAGGGAAGTGTAAGTTAGCATAAAAATCATGCAAAGAATTGCTGGCCAGAAGCCTGATGTATCTTGGGAAGACAGTTTGCAACAACATAAAGGAAAGAAATAAAAATGGTCCTGGAAATGAAATCACATGAGATCCTTACTATGCTGTAGGGAAAAGTTGATCACCATTGCTGTCTGTCATGGTTAGGGCTACCAGATGATACATGATGATCAAAGTAACTTGGAGAAGAAAGAGCTTAATTGGCTTACACTGCCAAATTATTGTCCATTGTCTAAGGAAGTCAGGGCAGGAACTCGGAAAGGGCAGGAAGCTGGAAGCAGGAGTTGATGCAGAAGCTGTGGAGGAGTGCTGCTTACTAGCTTGCTCCACATGGCTTGCTTAGTTTGCTTTCTTATAGAACCTAGCACCACCATCTCAGGGATGGTACCACCCATAATGGGTTTGGCCCTCCCTCATCAATCACTGATTAAGAAAATGTTCTACAGGTTTCCCTATAAGCCCTATCTAAAGGAAACCTTTTCTTAATTGAGGTTCCTTTCTTTCAGAGTTTAGCTTGTGTTCAAGATGACACAAGATTATCCAACACAGTGTCCATGGTAGCACAGAAATGAGAAGACATACTTAATAAGCTAGTCAAGGGTATTCCAGCATAATACCAAGAGTGCTATGTTATGAATTGCTAACTCACTTCAATCTGCCTGTCAAACGAATTCATGTGAGCAGCACATTGCTGTTTCTGGGAGGACTTTTCCAGAGAGAGAGGACGGCCCAACCTGAGTGTGAATAGTACCCTCTCACAGACTATGGAGAGGAGCAGATAGAAGTGGAAGACAAGCTGGTCTTAGCAGAATTCTAAGTGAGCTGTCAGGCTACTATTGACAGAAGCCTTTGAAGCAATGAGTGAAATATGGCTTTTTTTCCTTCAAGTTGTTCAGTTTAGGTACCTTATCCTAGCGGTGAAAATTGACTAACACAAGCTAAAGCCAACTCTTAGCTGTAAAGAAGCCAGGGTTTGATGCATCTCACAGTAAAATTTGTCTTAATTCCATTTTACTCAGACAGTGAGCAATGCAAGAATGAGGAAATTGCTTCCAAAACAATGATCACATACTAGGAAATGTCATCTAATGAAGACAAGGACATATGATGGTGAAATCTTTGGCAAGGCCTCAGATATAATGGGCTAGGAAACAATCCATGAAAGAAAAGACTCACTCAGTAGTTACCCCATGCACTTCCAGACCCTAAACAAGAGCATTTCTAATGTGCTTAGAGGTATTTTGCTCAGTAGGTTAGGAGCTCAGGTGTGCTTATCTTTATGAAGCTATAGATGGGCTTTCTATTGAATGACCATCTTGAAGCATTTATTAATTATCCTTTATGTCATTGCTTTTAAAATTTTCATTTCTCTCTCTCTATGTGTGTGAGTGTATGTGTATGTGAGTGTATGTGTGTGTGTGTGTGTTTGTATGCTATTACACACCATGTTGTGTATATTGAGGTCCAAGGTCCATTTGTGAAGTCAGTTCTTTCCTTCTACTATGTATTTATTTGTTTGTTTGTTTGTTTATTTAATGTGAGTACACTGTCACTCTCTTCAGAAACACCAGTAGAGGGCATCGGATCACATTATAGACAGTTGTGAGCCACCATGTGATTGCTTGGAATTGAACCCAGGACCTGTGGAAAAGCAATCTGTGCTCTTAACCACTGAGCTATATCCTATTCTCTCTTTCCTTCTCCTATAGGAGTTCTGGGAACCAAGCTCAGACTGCCAAGCTTAGCAGCAGGCTCATTTATCCACTGAAGCACTATGCTAGAACTCTTTGTATTTTAGAAATATAGCCTTGAACTCCTTATCTTCTTACCCCCACTTCTTCTAACTGTGGTGATCTGGTATTCTTTTTCATTGGAAAAGGATGAAAAACATTATCAGGGATATAATTGATTTTGTTTTTAAGAACACTGATATTTAACAGTAATGTCATTAGCTTTGACCAGTATGTACTAAAATAGTCAAAGAGCATAAATGCTAAAAACCTTTTAGACCGTACTCTATGAGGGGAAAAAGAACAGAAACTGAAAACATGGACTACCTGTTAAGAAGAGAAAGAGGAAGAGTAGAAGGAAATAACTCAGTGTTGCAGAACAAACAAATGAAGATCAAAGAGTTATGGGACATCAGTAGGTTTGGGAATTACCAACAAGTTCCCAACCTGATTTCTAAGATAATATCGACCAATGATTTTGGTCTGGCTTGAGATAAGCAAGGCTTAGAAGCTTACTCACAGATAATCTAATGAAACATAACTTTGGATTTCAGAAGAGAGGTGAACTTTATGCATGTAAGAGAAATGAATAATCATGGAAGGAAGGACAAAACCTTAATTCCATCTTCAAGATGGCTATCAATTATCACATTATAGTTATATTATTGATTGCCCCTAGAATACTCTACTCCCACTCTGAACCAGCTCCAACAGGAGTGGGAACAATAGAACACTGCAGAATATTTACATATGGGTTATTATTACTGAATTGAATGAAAACATTCTTGAGTTCTCCAAGCTAACAATGTGTTATAATGACCACACGGATCTGGAACATTGTCAGTCTTGAGCTCACCTGGGAAAGCACTCTCCTCCTTCATGATCCCCATGCCCATACTAAAACTGGTTGGTACTTTACTCTTAAGTTCATACTTCTGCTCTATATTTAGAAGATAACAATACCTTATCTGACTTGAAGTCCATTCATTTTATTCTTCACACTGATAAAGTCATTCAGTATATGTTCAAGGCTTTGAAAATTCAATTCAGAAATACTTCAGTGAAAAACATGCTTACATTTGTTTTGACATTACAATGGCAATCTAAACAGTTGCAAGTTATATGGTTAATCTGATTGAACAGGGTAAGGGGGAAAAAAGACAGTAGACACTAAGGTTTGGAATATAAATAGCCAAAGAACACTGCTTTGCTATTACATGTTTTAAAGTTAAAGGATGTTAGAGAGCTTAGAGAGGCTGGAGAAGCACTACAAAGAAACATTTATTTTCCGGTGAAAGCCTGGAAGAATGAATCAAGTGTTTACCAATTCAAGCTTTCAGAGTAAAACAGTCAAAAATGTATTCAGCAGCAGCAGCAGACAAAGAGCCCCAGGATGGGAGTGAGTGGCTGTTTACAAGTAAAGGGAGGACGGAAGACACTACCTGTGTTGGTTGGGAGAGTGGGTGTGGTATAGGTTAATTGCACCAATACATTAATACATGGAAGATAGGATGAGCTAGGTCTCAATAGTACAGACAGGGGTGTAAATTTAGAATATGAGAAACACTGAATGAACTCTGTGAAATTGGGCAGGAATTTAATTCATGAGTGTGAATTTGTGGTTTTTTTTTTTAATATTCATAGCTAGATATACAAGTCAGTTTAAATAGAAGTGGATTTGGTCAAAACATAGTTGGTTCCTATCATCTGGGGGGGGGGGAACAGTCTGAGAAAGAATGCATAGTCCTACATACCAGATGTGGTTCATCAAAAAGAGGATCCCATAAAGAAATGACAGATGATGAAGCTTGGACAGGACAAACATATATTGAGTCTAGAATATTGTATGCTATATTTAAAACTAGTGACATTGTAGGAATAGAGAAAGAATGGCAGAACTGTTTCAGAATGACATGAAGCAAGTTCCAGGTGGTTGGAGTACAATTTTCACAATTTCAGAATACAAATTTTATTAATCGATAAAAATGATGGGAAATATTAAGTAAAATCCAAATCTATGCATAAATGACTGTGTAAAGTGAATAATAAATCAATGTGGAAAAGAGCAGAGAAACCTCTCTTTATAGCCTCCTGGTAACTCACAATGTAAGAGGGATATTGGAGTTTGAAAGTCATCCTTTGACAACTCTCATATTAGTAATGAGTTAGGCAGTAGATGTCAGTAGAGGCTGCAATAAAATCTGAATTGGGAACCACAGACCCAAAGGTCTCTCTAGAGCAGCCATTGAAGCTGGACATGTTGCTGTACACCTTTAATCTCGGTGCCATCATTCTGGAGACAGGGACATGTATCTCTTGAGTTCAAGGCCAGGCTCGTCAATTTTGCAAGTTCTAAGTCAGCCAGAGCTATATAGTGAGATGCTGGCTTTTAAAAGGTGTCATTGACAAAGCAAGACTCATCAGTTTACAGGGGAAAAAAAAAACCTGTAAAACTTATTTGTCACCAAACTATCAAAGGCATTAAAATACTGCTAGGACCGATGAACACTGTAGGTCGCCAGACAGGGTGCAAACTAGGAGAACAAACACAGACTTCAGTGTTTCTGGAAAAACGTATTTGCATTTCTTTGTAATACCAGACCAAAGCAATCAAGTTCCTATCTAGAGAGGGTAACTTGAGATGCTCAGGGATGACATGCTCTGACAGTCATTTGAGGATCTAGTTTTGCTTTGCAGGGACCAGAAAAGTAGAAGGGTGAGGAGAAGAAGGTGCTCTTGACCTGGTCCTTTGTTATAAAGGACATTATTAGACAACTGGAGGACCCACATGTGGGGTCTTGTTATTCTTGTGGCCTTTGAGCTCTTCCTAATTTTTAAAAATAAATTTTAAGTTATTTTAGAAACAGAAACTGATACTAAATATTTGTGTCATCTGAGAACCTGTTTTAGATTAAATTTTTCCACCTTAATCTGTATTCAATTTTCACGGATTTAAAATGAGATTTTTCTTCCTAAAGCTAGTGGTAGATTTTTGCTCCTGGAAGTCCAAATTCAGTCCTTCTTATAAACCTTGCTTGACATGTCTTTGATTAGCAGATGAATATTTCACATGCCCTGCTTTCTCAACACAGATGACATGTTTTGAGACCAATTATCTGAAAGGTAATTTCTTTATACTTACTAGTTGGATTACCATTATTTGTTTGTTTTGTTTTGTTTTTTTTTAAATCAGGATCATGGTGATCCAATCCATCTGATTGCATGTTTCCTAATATTTTTAGCTTCCGACATTTCTTTGCATTTAAATTTGTCTAAAAGGGTTAGGAATTTAAGCTTTAATGGGAGTCAGAAGTTAGAAGGTAATTTACTTGAAAGTAATTTTTATCAGTTAATTTTGATGAAGGAATAGAAAAAATCACTTTGTTGTCTTTTCCATGTTTAGTATTAACTGAAGTGGAAACTTAAGAGTTCTTTGGAAAGTCAGTTGGATAGTGTTTTGCTGGGGCAAACACGTGAATGAACATTTAGCTGAAGCAGACACAGGTGAAAGGATGTTCTGCTAAAGCAAGTGTATGAAAGGACACATGATGATTCCTTGATGTGCTACAGTTTACTGCCTTTCCCAAGGACTTGGGGCTGATTGGCAGAGTGCTGACAGCTAACATAAAGTAAGACACATGCTGAGGCAAGACTGGCGGAGGACAAGTGATGTTTGGAGGGTATAATAGAACTCGATGGACATTGATGGGCTGTGGTGAGCTTGCTTATAGAGCTAGCTGTGCAATGTTTGTTGGTCTCTTGTCTTTGCTGATCTTCACTTCTCTGAGAGAAGCACAGGCTGAGGACTTCTGGTGTTTTTCCTGGTCCCTCCTGCTGACTTAACCCAAGGCTAAGGCCTGGCTCTCTTGGTGCCATCACTGCTGAGCTGCTGATTCATGCTTGCTATCCCAACTCTACTGAACTGGACTGCTGGTGCATCAGTGAAGTGTTTGTGAGTATATGAGTTGTCCCTGCTGAGCTGTGAACTAAACTTCCAATTTCTATAAAACACGGATGGTAGTTGCTCCAAAGAACCTTTCTGAACAGGTCTTCTTCCACTCCTCCCCCCTATTCTTTCTTGCCTTCTACCTCTGGTGAGTGGTGGGCTACAGGGGAGGTTAAAGCATTTAAGAAACATCATTAAAAAATAAGGCTTGAGAAAATTAAAATAACAATGAATTACTTATTTTATATTATATTAATATTTATAATCTCTTTATAATGGAAAATTTTAAGATACAAATCCAAGAATTTTGCAGCGATCAGGTTTTGGTTCTTTGTAAGTAGATTAAATGCTATGTGCTTTTATTATGATTTAAATCTGGAAAACAGACAAATTGTAATTGCCATCATCATGAGTTGTGAAAAATAAATGCAAATGTATCTGTAAAATAAATGTTCAAGTTTACAGCAGCTGCATTTATCAAGGGGATATAACTATACCTTACTTCATCTTCCTTTCTCATTTTCAAATGGTTTAGGCAAGTTCTATCAATTTAGTATTTATTAAGCACCTAATGATTGAATATTTTTATCCTCATGAATGTGACAACCACATTCATGAAGAAAACCTCAGACACAAGAGAACAAATTGATATAGCTAAAAGCCAAACTGTTTCTGCTGACTGGGTAAATAGCCTGGCAGTGTTAAAGTGCAAGGCTCTCTTCCAGGTACTTCCCTTTGGCTTTGCTGACGAGGTTTCCCCGCTGCTTTTCTAGTCCTGCCAGTTTGGTCTCTCATAGTGTGTGAGTGTGCGTGAGTCTGTGAGTGTGAGTGTGCTGATAAGGTAAATGCAGCTGGCCTTGAACCGCATCTGTTTTCCTGATAGACTCTTTCTTTCCTGACCAGTGTCCTGACAAACCTTTGGCTCAAATGCATCAGTTTTAGCTCAGAACTAACTGCACCTAAATTTCTGTGACTTCTTGTTTCTGTGTTCAAAGCACCACACACATCTCCCTGCCCTTCCTGGAATTCTGCTTCCACCCCTAACAGCAGACTTTCCCCAAAGCCTGGACTTCCATTTATTCGTTAGTAAACCATGAATACCAATCAGCTCAGCTTCTAGCCTCATTTTTATTAATATGCCAGGAACATATTAGGTACCTCCCTCCTTTTAAACAGCCCTACACTCATCTTGGCCCAACCTTCAGCCCATTTCTCGTATTGGTCCAAAAGGGTCTCTACTGAGCATATTTCCCTCTTCTGAAGAGATTATTCATGTCAGAGCACATGTTCACAATATTCAAGAAACCGATCAGATATTTACTGGTGATCTGATATTTTGACACAAAAATAAGTCTGTAAAGATCTACAGATTATGAGGCCATATATTTGAGAAGGGGAACACTTAAAATTCCAAATAACACATGCTAGATTAATTGCTTTAATTAAAATTAATATAATGGGATAACTAAAGATGTCATCATAATTTAAGCATATGCTTCACTAAAATATCTTTAAATATAGTAGCTTTGGTATTTTATTATAATATACAGGGTTTTAATCTTAACTTTACAGTGCTATTAAGGTAATATTTTATTTAATAAAATTATTGTGGATCTTCTTTCCTATTCTCTAACAATGCACATAAGATAGAAATTATATTTACATTAAAATTGTCTTATTATGCAAAGAAATAGAGAAGTTTGAGGTGTTTTTTCAGCAAATAAAAACAAATTATAAGAATGAAGGAAAATAAAAGGAAATTTAAAAATTGACTAGTATTTTGTCAAACAGGGATAGTTAGAAATCTGTGTAACAGAATTTCTGATGTACTTTTAAATGTTGTTTTTAAAATAGGCCATAAAAATAGGGAGTGAAGACAAAAGAGATACAAGTATTTTGATATTTTCACATAGGTATTATAATAGTTTACTCTTTTAAAGAAGAAGAAATGTAAAACCTGTAAGCTTTAATTCCTTAGAGATTGGTAGTGTCTCCAATACATATACAGATACATTCACAAAATCAGATCATAAAATAATATTGCCTCATTGATTTTTTTCTTATGAGCTCACATAGTTTGTTAATTACTTTGGACTGTAGAATTTGATGATAGCAGGCCACAAGAGTGCCTCTAAATTGATTATATATATATACATATATATATATATATATATATATATATATATATGTATATATATATATATATGATGGTTGAATTGACTATATATATATTATATATATATATATATGTACATTCTCTCTCTCTCTCTCTCTCTCACACACACACACACACACACACACACACACACACACACACACACACACACACACATACACACACACACACAAACTGTTACACTATTCCAGGCTATTTTTACTAATGGCTTTTCTAAATGCAAATAAATTTTAAGGGTCAATTATATCTCAAGTGTATTAACACAAGCTTTTTAATAGGAGATAATTTATTTGAAAGATATTTAACATTCAATACTATTGCTTTAGGAATAATTGGGAAAGAGACAAACATAATGTGAAGAAGTCTATTTCCCATGATAAGGTAATGTGAAAATCTAGAAAATTTCCCCGTTGCAAACACCCAGAGATCTCAGTAAAAATAGCATGTATCCTTTAAAGTATGTATCTGGGGGAGAATGGGAAATTGAGGGTGTTAGATGATCATGAGCCAGTACTATTTAGAACCATCTCCTCATCTTTGTAATGCAGTTTGGATTTTAAAGGGAAAGCACAATAGACACCAGCATACATGCCTGTGGGAAGATAAGGAACACCTCAATATCTGCATCCCATTAAAGCCAAAGCTGCTGAAATAGTAGTGCAGTAGATACCAGAGACCCTCGTCCCAGTCAGCAAAGAGAGCTGACAAGAAAATTTGTCTCTTTGAATGGCCTATTGAAAGAAGAAGAAAAGTTACTCTTTAAGAATGCATAAAATATGGAGTTGCTGAACTAAATTATGGCTTTCAAATTTGCACTAACTGGAGGGTGTGGCACTCAAATCAAGAAGTTACTATAGAAAGCAAGTGGTTTCGGGCTATTACCATGGGAAGTGGAGTGTAAATTCTCTCTGGATTAACTCTGGCATTTCAGGATTCCTGAAGCAAAAAACGAGATATTTAGATCAGAAATCCCAAACTACAACTATGCCAATGCCTGGCAAATATAGAAGTAGATACGCACAGTCATCTATAGGATAGAACACAGAAACCCCAGTGGAGGAGCTAGAGAAATTACACAAGGAACTGAAGGGGTCTGCAACCCTATAGGTGAAACAACAATATGAACTAACCAGTACCCCCAGAGCAGAAGATGGCCTAGTCAGGCATCGTTGGGAAGAGAGGCCCCTTGGTCTTGCAAACTTTATATGCCCCATACAGGGGAATGCCAGGGACAAGAAGTGGGAGTGGGTGGGCAGGGGTGTAGGGTGTGGGGAGGGTATAGGAGACATTTGGGATAGCATTTGAAATGTAAATGAAAAAATATCTAATAAAATAAGTTTAAAAACAAAAAACAAAAAAAAGTAGTTGGTCTCCTGCTTATACTGGTCCTATTCAGCATCTTTAACTACACAGTAGAACAAAAGTGATATATGTTATGAGATGAGATGGACTTTAAAATTGAACTCTTTTTCAATAGGATATGTGGTACTCTGTCCATGCTGGGAGGTAAAGAGCCCCAGCTCTGTCAGCCATGCCATTTCTATCTAGAAAATCCCTCCAGTGGTAGCTGAGAAGCTAAGATAGGAAGACTAGCTTGGCATTCAGGTGCACTCACTGAAGTCCCAGGTCATGTGCTTATCAGAATGTAAAGAGAGGGGGTCTATCTGTATAATGAACAAGAAATATTTGTCCCCCAGATATATCAGACATATTTTAGTGCTGCAAAGTATTCAGAAAGTGTTTTAAATACAACTACGATAAGCTAGACTCAAGTATAAAGTATGGGATAATGTTAAAAATGAAGTTACTACTTAGCTTTGATCAACAACCAAATGGATACTGTACAATTGAAAAGTACATTTTTGTAAATAAAACACCAGAGGTTGTGTTTAATCAGATGAGAAATCTTCAGTGAAACTGGGCAGGGACAGACAGGAGTCACAATGGTAGTTCAAAAACAAAAGTGATTAAAAATATTACATAGAAAACTTGAAATCTCAGGAATAAAAATCAGAATTAACATACAGATACAGAATTTGAGAAAAGAGGAGCAGAATGAGAGAAAAATGTAATTAAAAGACAACACCTGAGAATTTTCCAAGACTGTTTAAAAGCTTGGATTCAGAGAGAATAATAATTCTTTTCCCCCACACCACCCCATTCCCTTCTCCCTCATGCTGAGGCCTGCTCACTCCAGGCTCTGCTCACTCTAGGCCATAGTTTTTCTTATTTATTTCTCATTACGGATGGTTGTGAGTCACCATGTGGTTGCTGGGGTTTGAGTTCATGACCTCTGGAAGAGCAGTCATCTCACCAGCTCAACAATAATAATTCTTAAACAAAATTTCTTTTAAAATATTTGTAGGAAGAATGAGTTGGATAATAGGGATGGGAGGAAGACTTTTTCAAACTTTAACCAGCATGCATTGCATACGTGTATGAAACACTCAATTAAGAAAATCAATCAATGTTATTTTTTTTAAAATGACCATTTGCCATTACCAATACAGCAGATCACCGGGAAACTTAAAGGTCACAATATATAAAGATTATCCTAGAAAAACATACTGACTACTAGGTGCTCCCTGACCCCACACTTCAAACATGTGAATCGAACTAAAGAAATAACCAAGAAGGTTTTCCAATGAAGTAAGGTGTCGTGACTCACCAGTGTTTTCAACTTGGTTATTAAAAAAAAAAATGGAGAGATGAGTATTCTGGGACTAACAGATAGTGTGTCTCAGTGGTTTGGACTCCAAAGAGTTATCAGAATCTAAAAGCTTTCAATCTTTCAACAGAAGATGATGTGTGCCAACTTGTTGTCAGAAAGCCCTTGAGCAAAGAAGGTCAGAAGAACATCAACTAAGCTGCTAATTCTCAGCATCTTATCGCTCCTTGTGTCCTGCAACACAACACCGTGCATCCTCTAAAGTAACAGCACACTAATAAAACTAAGGAAGAGGATGCACAGTATGCTAAACATTTGACTAAGAGAATGAAATTTAGTGAAGGAAGGAAAGTGTTGTTTGGGTTCTAATTCCAAGTTGTTCTCCACCATTGAGGGAAAGCTGGGGGCACATGACACACAGAATACAGAGCAGGAAGAAGGCCAGGCTGGGGCGATGCCTGCTGGTTTCTCTTTGCATAGTTAGCTTTTTTCACTCATATAGTTCAGAACACCAGACTGGGGAATGGTGCCACCCACAACGGACTATATTATATCAATTAGCCATCAAGGCTATTCCCCACAGACAAATCTAATAAGGACAATTATTCTCCCACTTCTTGCAGGGCGATTTATTTTGAGTTGTGGCAAGCTGAAATGTAAACGTAACCATCACACTTCCCAAGTCTGTAAAAAATATCTCTGATAGCTTTGGCTGTCAGCTGGAGTCAGAAACTGGTGGAAATGAATGTTGGAAATTGTGTGAGTGAAAATAGAACAATTTCCAAGGCTACTACAAATTGAAGAGCAGAATGCCCAGGTCTCCTCCTCTGCAGGCTTCCTGAACCCAGGGACCCCTGCAGAAGTGAAGGGACTCAAGGAAAGACATGCTTCTGCTAATGACGACCACTTCTCAGTGCTTCATTCTAACTTGGACAGCCACTGATGATCCTATCATATGGTCACAGTGATAAATGGCCCACGTGCTTTTGAATTGTTGAAAAGCAACACTGGTTTCAAATAACTACAATAGTGGAAAAGATTTGAAGTCGTATACTCAAATTTAGGATAAAGAGAAAAATACACGCCCACAGAGGCTTATAAATAAATCACCTTTCCTTGCAACAGTGAGAAATCATGTTCAGAATAAAAAAGTAGCCATTTAGCTAAGCTCCTAAAGGGCTAAACTCCATCACAGGAAAGCTATAACATGAGTTGATTTTTACATCTCCTGTCATATCTTTGGAGAAACAAGGGTAAAATATACGCATGTTGACTAAAGCATGAAACAATAAAATTTAAATTCAAGTCTGAAAGTTTGTTTACAGCTTCCTGGCTAAATTCAATCCTATTGGAATATTTGAAATTCATCTCCATGAATGGGTTTTATTGTCGGTGTGACTTTCCATTATTTAGACTAAACTTCTGCCACCTGCTAGAGAGACATATAAAGCAAACAGGGTTTCAGGCTGTGTTCCTGTGCATTCTGATGAATGTATCTGTCCCAAGTCTGCAGTTTAGAAGTGTTAGGAAGATATTTGCAGTTTATACTTAAAAAAATGTTTATTCTATCTTCACTGTACATCTTCTCTATGTAAAAATGTGCCAAAGAAAATACAATACTGTCTTACCAAGCCGGAAATATATGTAGACACAAAGCAAACAATCAAACAAAACAGGGCTTAGGCCTAATAAACTAAAATGCTCCTTATCCCATTTTTCAATTTACACAATAACTACACAATTCCAAGCCTCTGTCTGCAGCATCTTCTCTTTGCTGCCTCTGCCTAGAAAAAACAAAAAACAAAAAACAAAAAAACAAAAAACAAAAAAAAAAACAGAGAATGGCTGGTGTGTCCAATCAGAACCCTATTTTTTCTAACGTATCTACAACTAATATTTCAATGCTTTAATAACTAAATATTAAAATCCTATGACCTATGGTCCTTCAATGGATGTAATTTGTAAAGATAATATGCTAGTGAAGGGTATCATTTCCTTTTATCAAATGGTATGCTAATGAAAATATTTAGAGTTGTTGGCTATTTGTATATTTATCTCAAACTTAAGAGTAAGGTGGGTTTTTTTAAAAAATTACAAATAGGGCAGGAGAGATGGTTTAGCAATTAAGAGCATTTGTTTTTGTACGGTCCAAGGGTTTTGTTCCCATGACCTACATGGTAGCTCACAACCAACTATTTTTCCAGTTCTAAGCAATCCAATATCCTTTTCTGGTTTTTCAGTACCCCAGCCACACACATCCAGTAATACACAGAAACACATCCAATTAAAAAGTTGAGAAGGATGGTTTTTCTCTTTTGATAATAGGAGTCACAGGAAATAGTGTGTCATCATCTTTGAACTGGATCATATTGAATGCTGTGACTAAGACATCAGGATTACTAATATCAGGGTTTACAGTTTGAAACCCTCTATGTTCAGTCCTGAGTTCTCTCTGAATACAAAAGATCCCTTAATGTGAATTTTTTTTTCATGAAACGAGAAACAAATGTGTTTTCTGAACAAGAATTTTCCGAAGTGAAGTTAAGTGCTTAGAAGCAGTCTTGCCTTAGTGGGAGAGAATGCAGCCCTGAACTGGGAGACCAGCATGTGACTGAGTACATCAACCTCTATAAAGAAGAATGGGGATCAAAGGGAGCCTAAGTTGCCAGGGAATCTTAAAAGAAAAGAGGAACTCTGCAGGGGAAGAGAAGATGTTTCCCAGTGGTGTGGCACTGAAGGAGGCAGGCAGGCTTGTCAGGGAATCCAGCCAGTCCCACCAGTATCACCAAGAAGTAGCAGAGCCTCAGCTTGCTTACACCGGTGTTCACTCCTATGAGCACTGTACGAATGGGGGTCTCTCTGGATAGTCCATCCTTTCATCTTAGCTCTAAATTTTGTCTCTGTACCTATATCCTTTCATGGGTATTTTGTTTCTTATTCTAAGATCCGGGGATCCATCCCATCATCAGTCACTAAACCCAGATACTAATGCACATGCCAGCAAGATTCTGCTGAAGGGACCCTGATATAGAGGCCTTTTGTGAGGCTATGCCAGTGCCTGGCAAACACAGAAGTGGATGCTCACAGTCAGCTNTTGGATGGAACACAGGGCCCNNNATGGAGGAGCTANAGAAAGTACCCAAGGANCTGAAGGGGGNTGNAACCCTGNAGGTGNAACAACAATATGAACTAACCAGTACCCCCTGAGCTCNTGTCTCTAGCTGCATATGTAGCAGAAGATGGCCTAATCAGCCATCATTGGGAAGAGAGGCCCCTTGGTCTTGCAAACTTTATATGACCCAGCACAGGGGAATACCAGGACCAAGAAGTGGGAGTGGATGGGTAGGGGAGTGGGCGGGGGAGGGTATAGGGAACTTTCAGGATAGCATTTGAAATGTAAATAAAGAAAATATCTAATTAAAAAAATAAAAGAATTAAAAAAAAAAGAAGCATGTGTCTGGTTCTCTTTTGTGATTGTATTAACAAAGATCATATATCTGGCTGAAGCCTTCTTCCCACTAGCTGTGGGAGAAGACAGCCTGTTCCTATCAACTATAACATCAATTGAATTTCCTCTGCAGAGATGCATGGGAAATTCCACAGGAGATAAATAATGATAATTAGTAGTTTTTGATTGAATTAGTAAGTTATACAAGGCTAACTTGTTTCCCTCGGGGGAAATAAAGATGCCAGGTTAGAGTTCAGGAATGTATACTCATATAGCAAATCAATCGGGGGGGGGGGTGATGGCGATAGAGATCAACAACTTGGCAGAAGAAATGAAAAACAAAACCAAAAGAAAAAAATGTCAAGAGCATTTATGACATGCCGTCTTCTAGGCATTGTTGATCATCTTCCAGTGGTGGCTTCTCTCACTAGGGGAAGCTGTGTTCACTCTAAGAGGCCTCGAATATTCATTTTGTCAGCCTTCCAAAGGCTTTTACTCTCCAGAGCAAGAGCACATTAGCTGAGTTAACAGGGTATGTATTAAATTAAGAGCTATTTTGCTAACATGGAGAGACAGGCAGAACAAAATGCCTTCTCTTGGGGTGATAGAGATGGTTCAGTCTTTCTGTTGACTGTCAATGGTCTCGCCCCCTGGGAAACTTCTTGACAGAGAGCTGTCAAAATTTCCCATCAGAGACCTTGTAGTGTGGAGGTAGCTGCCCAACCTTGTAAGTAGCAGTGAAATGAGCCTGAAGGGATGTGGTTTACCTCACTCATGTCTGACCTCTGATAGCTATCCCCGTTCCTATCCTCCACATATATTTAAGTACACACATAGAAATTAATACCTGTTTTGTTACCATAGATAGCAAAAGTCAAACGTGTTGGCATACATCCTTAACTCTATTACTCGGGAGCTAGAGGCAGATGGATCTCTGTGAGTACTAGGCCTTCTTTGTCTACCTTGCAGGCTCTAAGACAACCAAACCTACACAATGATATCATGTCTGTATTAGCAAATTGCAAACATCCTAATATACATGCTCATAACTGGCACAGTTGGGTGGATGAATCTGGGTAGGCCAGTGAAGCTAGTCCTAAATATTTACTTTATTTATTTGTGTATGTTGACTAGGATGAAACCTATAGCCTCAAACATGGTAAGCACTTATTCTATAACAACTATATCGGCTATACCCAGGTTGACATTTCTGAGCCTATCACGTGTATGGTATATATGTTTAGTCATCAACAAATTAAAATTATTGAAAGTAGCTTAGCCATGCTGTTATCAAATATTTTCCACTGAATATGTGGCTAACATAATGTTTGTTAATAATATAACACTGTTTTGAAAAACTAACATTCACTTAATGAGTATATGAAAGTGTCTAAAAGCTAGAACCATGCTCTGACTGGAGGCACACTCTCAGTCCTTAGCCATTGCTGAGTTAGGCCAGAATGGTGTAATCTTTAGCCTTTGAAACAATACAAAAGACTAAGCTTGGTCAAGAGGAAAGACTCTGAAAGAAGATGTTGTCAGGGAAAAAGGTCAACTTTCATGGATTTTTAAAGCCTATAAAATAAAAGGTCTTCTCCTGCCACAGTACAGACAAAGCCTAAAAGTTAATGCAGGGAATTATTTTTATTCCTCAGAAGCCCATGTGTCATATACAAAAATGAAGAAAAGTCAATAGGAGTCCATTACATAAGCAACTTAGAAATGGAAGATCTAGATTCTTGGAAAATTGAATGGGATTATTACTTAGAATATAATCCCGACACACTTATGCTGGTTAAATTACACTTCAAAAGAAACATACCAATGTAGCAATTATAAATCTATATAACATGGATTTTTTCATTAAATATTGTTACTAATATCTCAATTACAGATAGGTCTTTCCAAATAAATTGTTACATTAATGGAGATAAGATCCAACTAACTCGTGATTTGAATTTACTGTTAAATTTTAAAGCACTTGCAAATATTTTAAAAGTATTCACACATTAATAATGGATTGTAACAGATGTTCCATCACTTTGATGATGGTTGTAGATTGGATCAAAACGTAAACAATGTAAACTACATTCTTTGAACAAGGAAAAGCTTAATTAAGACATCAACCATAACACTATGTAACACTTTGTAACACTAGACGAGAGTTAAAAGACTTGAGAATAAAGTAATTTAAAAAAAAATAGCCTTTGTAGGGGCTGGAGATATGTCTTGACAGTTGAGAACACTTATTACTCTTGCAGACAACCTGGTTTCAGATCATAACAGCCACATGGTAGATTACAAACACCTGCAGCTCTAGTTTCAAGTGCTTCTGTGCCCTCTTCTGGCATTCACAGGCTACTGCATCCATGTGGTTACATACACACACTCAGTGACACACACATACAGATAAAAGCCCATCTAAATTTACTTTCAACCTTTCATAAAAGAAAAAAATTATCAAAATTAAATTTATGCAAGGTTATAATTTTAGTTTTACCTTATTTACTTGAATATTAATCAGAATTCCATTCAGTCATTCTTCTCAGCCACATATAATGTACATATAATGTACTAATGCCTAGGGATTACCATGTGCCTAATAAGTATAAAATCTTATAGTCACCGATCAAAAAAAATAAATAAATCAGGTCTGTAGGGATGGCTCAGAGGATAAAGTGCTCTGGTCCACTGCCATTATGAGGACCTGAGTTTGGCTCTAAATTATTCCCATAGTTGCTGAGAGGGTTGTTATGGCCTGCCTATGATCCCAATGCTAACTCAGAAAATAGCTTTGTCTTGAAAATAACTCAGAATTTAGTGAGGAAGAATGTGTAAAACCAGCTTTCCCACACCAATATTACCACTACAACTGTCAAGGAATGATAGAAGACATTAGGGCAGAGGCAAACACCACCACATCTGAGAGTCAGAGCAACCACCAAGAACATGAAGATTAAGCAGAGCCCAACTGAGCCACCAAGGACTGTGCATCATGATAAAACAGCCAGTTATAGGGTAGGCTGATGTTTCTCACCACATAGTCAGCACTGGTTAATTTGCTGTGTATATAGTAATAGAAAGGAAGGGTTGCAGAGCAGAAGAACTGAAGTCTAGGACACCGAGGAACAGTTGCTGCAATATCAACACAAGAGGAGATGGAAAACTGAGATAGACCTGAACTAGGCAGGAGGAGGCAACTATAGTGCCCAGGTCAAATGTCATCTGTTTTCATACAAACGTCTCAGAACCTGGTGAGGCTCATTCACCAATATATTGTCCATAATTCCCTTCACCTTACAGTGTTCTGACAGTGACCATGTGGCCACAAGGCTAGGGATAATTCTTATCTGTCTCTATAGAGCAGTGGTTTTCAACCTTCCTAATGCTTCTACCCTTTAATACAATTCCTCATTGTGGTGGTTTGAATATTCTTGACCCAGGGCATGGCACTCTTAAGAGGTATGGCCTTGTTGGAGTAGGGGTGGCCTTGTTGCAGGAAGTGGGTCACTGTTGAGACTTTCTTCCTGACTGCCTGGGGGACAGTTTTCTCCTCTTTGCCTTCGAAACAAGATGTAGGAGTCTCAGCTCCTCCAGCATCATCCTTTCCTGGACGCTGTCATGCATCCTGCTATGATGACAATGGACTGAACCTCTGAAAATATAAGGTAGTCCCAATTAAATGTTGTCTTTTATAAGAGTTGCTTTGATCATGGTTTCTCTTCACAGCAATAAAACCCTAACTAAGGCACTTATGTTGTGGTAGCTCCCAACCATGAAAGTATTTTGCTGTTACTTCATAACCACTTCCATTACCTTTGGGATTCACCATGTAAATACCTGATGTGCAGGATATCTGATATATGATCTCCAAAGGGGTAATGATACACAGGTTGAGAGCCACTGCCATGGAGGAAAAGGTGCTAATATTTTGTTTCCATAAGCTAGTGAAACTAGAGAGAAAGAAAAGAAAAATAACTTACTGTGCAATCCATTACATTTGCTAATGGATGCTTATGGTGGGAGGAAAAGAGAGGCTCCATATCAGAGATCCTCAGCTTTGCTAGTGTCTAGGTCTATTGTTCCATTAGTGACATATTCAGAAAACAAATGAAAAGGATCTAGTTTAGGACAGACATATGATGAGTTTGGCTATGAACATGTTTGTTGGCTTTAAAGAGTCTTCTGAGTTTTTGAGGATAATCATTTGCATGGGAGAGGGAAAAAGAGAGGAGAGGAAAGAGGGAGTCAGCAGGAGTCAGAGGGAGGGAGGGAGGGAGGGAGGGAAGGAGGGGGCCAAAATTAAATCATTGAGAGCAATTTTAAAAAGCACAGAACCTGGTTACAATGCTTTAGAAGTCTCTCACACTTTTTTCCTCATGCAGACTATAATCTGTGACTTCCTACAAAAATCCCAGTGCCTGTGTATAACCCCAAAAGAACAAACTAGCCTTTCTTTTTGCTTCCCTGGGTCCTTCTAAAGTAAGTGCTGTATTCTATCTAATGCTTTTCATTTCAATGAGGGCATCATGAGGGCATCACAAAATGTGGCATGGTCATTTCCCACCCTACTCAGAGTAAGTGTTGAATAATTATTTCTGATTAAGTTGGATGAGTTCAGAGATGCCAGCTCTATTGCAGATGGCTGTCAGCAAGAAAAGAAACTCAACATAGTTACATCTGAAAGACAGTTTAGGAAGTCCAGACCAGTAAATCATTTAGAAGAGCTTATTTCTTGAAGAGGGCCTTACAATGACCATCCATGTACCTATCAAGATTTCAGCGCAGAGTCTAAGACTGAAGAGGTGTTTTGTGGGGTCCCCAGCTAACGAAAGCTGTTGTTCCTGAGCTTAAGCATGAATTCCTTCTTACTCAGTCATCTTTACATAAGATTTACAGAATGAGGCTTCATCGCTGTATTAAAGAATAGACATGGTTCCAGTTAAACAAAAGTGCTATTTAAGATCAAAGTAGGTTTCTAAGTTAGCCACTATTTATACTTAAGGGGAGAAAAGTTTCTAAAACAATGTCTGGTGTAGAGAAAATATCTTAGCTGGAGAGATGGTTCAGAGATAAGAACACTGACTGCTCTTCCAGAGGTTCTGAGTTCAATTCCCATTAACCACAAGGTGGCTCACAACCATCTGTAATGTGATCTGATGCCCTCTTCTGGTGTGTCTGAAGTGAGCAATGGTGTACTCATATACATAAAATACATAAATAAATCTTTTTTTAAAAAAGATCCTGTGTAAAGAGAAAATATATCTGTATGGATGTGGCACCTGTCAATAATAAATATGATGGCTGTTAGCTTAGGCAGAAAATAGGAGGTGGAACATTCTGTAGCCAGAAAGGATTCTGGGATAGTGCCAAGCAGGAGATTCACCCTGGAGTATTTGACAAGTTCAGACACATGGTGCTTGAGCACAGGTAACGAGCCATGTGACAGAATGTAGATTAGAATGAATGTGTTATTTTAAGTTATGAGCTAGTCTGTGAAAGGCCTACATATATGGTCAAGGTATTTGTAAATGTGTTTTGACTTTGAGTCTTACTTCTGGGAGCATGGAGTTGGGAGGAAGAACCAAACCTACAGGCTAGTAGGATGGTTCAATGAGTAAAGACTATGTCACTGAGCCTGATAACCTGAGTTTAATCTCTGGGAACCACATGAGAGACACAGAAAATTAATTTTTACTAGGTGTTCTCTGATCTCCACACATGCATATGCATACGTACACACTACACACACACACACACACACACACACACACACAGAGAGAGAGAGAGAGAGAGAGAGAGAGAGAGAGAGAGAGAATTTCCAAAACTAGCCCAGTTAGTTATCTAGAATAACTTTATGAATACCTTGTTCTTTGTGGCATGTGGTAACCAGGTTGGAAGTTGGCTTACAGGATGCCCAGGCCCCCTTACCTTGGACATGGAGTTAAAGCCTAGTGCTGAAGGGAAATGAAATTTAAGGCCTGGGATTCATGTAACTTATGTCCAGAGAGTTGTTTTGTGAGCTTAGAAGCCTGAGGCTGGGAACCTAGCAAGCCCAGGGAAGTCCGAGCAGGCCCGCCATTACACAGTAACCAGATGTTCCGCTGACCCACCCCTCAGGTCTCCTAGCATTCCTGCCTTTGCATGTACCATTCTGCAAATGTGTGGTTATTCTGTTGATGTTTAAATGAACCAATCATGGGTAACCTCGCCAATTCTTGCTAGCCCCTCCCCATCCCCCTATAAAAACCCCTAGCTTTCAGGCCACGAGGCCGGTGCCCCTGCCTCCTGCGTGAGGTATGGAGCTCCGCCATTAAACTACCTTGTGTTTTTACATCAAGATGGTTTATTCATGGTTTTTGGGCATCACCTTCTCGAGACTAAAGTGGGGAGGGCTCCCCACGAAAGTCTTACATTGCATATGTAATCCAGAATAATGAGGCTCAAAATTGGATATATGATGGATTTTCCTAGTAGATGTCTTACTAATAGAGATATGGGAAGGCTCTCAACTTTGTGTACAGTCCCATGAGAATACCCACACGTGGAAATACACAGGACCACAGACAGAAAAGTCAAGTGCCTACAGTCACAATAACACAGGAGTAGCAAATCTGAAAGGTCCTTTCCCTCCAGGCTTCTTGTTAAATGAAGTAGTCTTTTTTTAAAAACCATTATCAGGTACCCAGCTTGCTTCCAGAAGCTGCCACAGTCAAAGGCTTCTGTTTCTTTGTTGTGAAAAGGCAACACAAGGTCAGGAGAGCTCTTGTGCCCACTGACTACACTTTGCCATTTTTACTGAGAAGACAATTCACTGATGGCACAGGGCCATCTCTCAACAATGTGTTTTGCGTATTTAATAGTGTGCTGTAATTATGCACTGGGTCATACTGGGGCTGGCACTGCAGCCATTTTGTGGGTTATTTTTGTCCCTAGAATCTGTTAGAACCTCTCTTTCTAGACACAGTCCAGATCCTGTTGCCATCTGGTGACACAACACTTTTAATACTGTGCCCTGCTGTGACACAAAAGAATAGCCACAGGGCAAGGAAACAGGAGCAGACAAACTTCATTTTCATTTAACTCATTCTCATTTTTATGCTAATATAGAGGTGAAGCTTGAACTGGGAACTCCTTCCCAAAATATGTAGCCATTTTCCCTAGAAATATGTATCTTGTCAAAGACATAAAGTAGGTTTTTTGTTGTTGCTGTTATTGTAGGGTGTTTTTGTTTTTGTTTTTCAATTCAAAGGAACAAGTTGGCTTTGAAGTACTGACAGAATAAGTTATAGAAAGATTACATGTGTCTAACATCTATACTGCACAATTGAGTAAATCATCTTGAATGATTCTACAGCCATAAACTTGTCCTAATTCTGAGATCTAAAAATATTTAGATAAAATGTTTGACAATTAGGGCACAGGCAGTCTTCTCTAAAACCATGAAAAGTTGATTAAAATTGCCTACATATTGATGCATAATACAAATTTCTCAATGGGTATCCAAGAATTAATTACTGACTATATCCAGTTATAACCAGTCATGAATATACATGAACATGTAGAAAATTTTAAATGTAACTTTCAGATGACACAAACTAATAAAATTCTATCATTGTATTAAGAGGATCTAAATGACTAAACAACATGAAATTTTCAAGACACTTCTGGTTTATCAATTGTTCTTTATTGAAGGTTGCTCTCTTATTCTGTTCTTTGTCTTCAGGTTTTTTTGTTTTGTTTTGTTTTTTCAGTTGGGAATGTGGTAGTTTGAATGAGAATGGCTCACATAGTCTCTAGTTAAAGGAAGTGTTTGAGAACAATTAGGAGGTGACTTTCTTGAAGTAAATGTGACCTGATTGGGTGTTTGCCACTGGGGGTGGGACTTTGTGGTTCCAAAAACCCATGTCAGCACCCCCTTCTTTCTCTCTCTCTCTCTCTCTCTCTCTCTCTCTCTCTCTCTCTCTCTCTCTCTCTCTCTCTCTCTCTCTCTCTCTCTCTCTCTCTCCCTCCCTCCCTCCCTCCCTCCCTCCCTCCTACCTGCACATGAGACTGGCATAGTGACCATGGAGAAAACAGACCTGCAAACTCACATCAGCAGAAGAGTGGGTTTGGTTTTTCTTTCTTATAACAGCTATCACCAAATGCATGCAAATATAAAAAAGTACATTATGCAAAAACAAAACAAAAAAAGGTTCCATTTGGCTTCATATTGAGAAAGTTCATGCAGGAGAATTAACCTTTAAAGATGAAATCAACCAATGAGACTAATTACAGATTCATAAGGAAATTTAAAATTTTTCTATTCCCTTGAAGACAAGGGATACCATGGTCTATATGCTTTGAGAGGAAGACCATTATTCTTCTTAGGATGGCCCTAGAGGAAATATGATTACCACATACTATATTAATTAAAATATAAAATATTTAATGGTAGATATTGTAGATGTATATTTTGGATAAAATAAAATAGTAACTAATATGACCCAAACAGAATTATTTGAAAACTTTTTAACGACTATTCAAAGTTTCACAAATATGCATTTCTTCGGGATCAGGATCAATTTCATAGAGAATCTATGGCAGAAACTCACTTTAAATGCAGATTTCTTTGTAGAAAACTGTCAGCCTTCAATGGTAACTACCCTCTGTGTTCTTTGCTTCCTAATTTTTAAACAGCTTAATTTTTAAAGAAACCTTTAGGTTTTAATTCATTTCAGAATCTAGTTCATTACAGAAATCCTCTGAAGATACTTCTGGTAGAAATAGCCATGGGAGAGCTTGGCATTGTCTCTGTTATTGTGTAGAAAGTTGAGAACACATGTGGTCATAAGTGAAACAGTAAATCTCCTTTATGTTTTTCATTCTCGGTTCTATTTACACAGTGGGCAACTGGTTAAGTATCTCTCAGGGGTCTTTAAAATAAAAGTAGAAGCTTTATTATCCCATTTCCCACTGTTCTAACAACAAAAAGAGTATCTTGAAGTCTCCTAAGTATTTAATAGAGTGAAATTCTGAAAAAGAGCAAATTACAACCAGAAAGAAGCAGTAGAAACACAGTGCTAGACTGGAGCTGATTGAAAGTCTACTGAGCAGTGCTACAGATGAGATTTATAGCCAGAAGAAGAGATAGTAAGGTGGACAGAACAGTGCTTTGCTGATCCATTTAGGTAACAGGTACTAATTAAAGAATATGGTCTTGAGTTACTAATCTGCTATAAGAAAATTGAGGAAAGGGGTATGAAATTTTAGCTATCTCAGTACAGGTTTCTAATGGGCCTAGAATCAAAACATTCTATCACTTTAAGTAAGTAGTATCCTTGTTATCAGGTGGAAAGCCCCCAGGGACAGGGAATCTGCAGCTGAATGCCTGCCAAGATGGCAAGGAAGAATCCTGTGTTAGGGAAAGATTCAGGCTAGAAGGCTGGTCTCTGCTTTTCATGTGCAAAGTGCAGATCTGGAGCACAGAAGACATTGATTTTCAAAGGGGGAAGGAAGACTTCACATGAGTAGCATCAATGCTTGGTCAGGCCATATGTGTAGCAGGGCTCTGGTTGACAACAGAGACAGAAAACAGCACAATTTCACTAGTTTCTGACTCATAGAAATTTTGTGGAGGTTTCTTGAACTAATCCCACAGAACTAATAAGAGAATTTAGCTTTTCTAGTCACTGAAGACAGAATGGTTTGATGACTTTTAGACAGAAAGATGTAAGTCAAACTTGGAATGGAAGACAAGAACATCATCTAAATAATATAAGGTGAGCGCGGAGTACATGTGATAATCCTCCAGCTGCCACCACTGCCTTGTGGACATTGAAACTCAGCTAAGGTCTGCCTTGCAAACTAAACTTCTCAAGACAACAGGCTGAAGTCAAGACTGGAAAGTTTTCCAAGATCAAAATGAGAAAAATTAAATAAAACAACTTTCCATTTTAATAAAATACTAGCTCAAAATCATAAAAAAGGTCTCCATACTCATACATATATTAAGAGTTAGTTAAAGCAAGACTCAGTATTACATATGAAATGCCATATGCTATATATATGTGGTTGATGATATGCAGGCTCTATATGGGAGATTAATTGCACTTGAGAGCATTTTAACTGCCCAGTCTTCTTAGAAGAGTTGAATATTGGATTCAAAGATTGATATTTTTTCTCTATTTAGTAAGCTATGTGATATGAACTGCTGTATATAAAACTATCATTTAACATAATAATGGTTAATAACCATATTGTCCACTGTCTAATTTAAGATGTTTTCCATGTGAAAAATATACTTTTGCCTTTGAAACAAATTAATTTGCTAACAGGCAATATAGGAAGCAAAATAAATTAAAAATGAGAATTCTGCCATGACTAAGGGTCCTGTGTTTCTAACAGTGGGAATACAAACGGAATCAATGAAGCTATTGAGTGTGTCAATACCATGAAGTATGGTGCCGTTTGATTTTTATTCCTGCACACCATCCATGAAGTCCTGGAAGCTATTCTAAACCCTGGGAGTGAAACTAGAATACTCTTAAAGAAAAGAACTTCTCCTTTAATGGATGAGTTGTAAACATGTATTTAAGCTGTTATTTTAATAACTGATTAGGTTGAGAAGGGGAAACAGACATCTTAATAAGGACTATTAGTTAATATCACCACAAAGATGAAATATACAGTATGAGTCCTGAGGGAGACAAGTTCCCCTGTCATACCTTCAAAGTATCGAGACATGTTCAGCATGGAGCACAGCATTTTACATTACCCTGGTGTGTGTGAGACATGGCAGCCATTGCAAACACAGCAATTGCACACTAGCTGAATAGCCATTGCATAAAGGCCACATTACCACAAAGCCTCATATTGCAAGTATATTACAGTAGCCTCGGTTTTCCCAAGCCATGTCTGACATGTCATTTCTGAGAGGACAGATTATAAAAATTAACTGAGACCAACAGGTAAATGGCCTGATGGTTGCTGATGTTATTTGCTCATTCTTTTATTTATTTATTTATTTTATTAGATGATTGACCAAAGCAAATTAATTTGCCATTGATCATTGCCAAACTGGCAGATTTTAACTTACTGAACACAATGTGAACCTTTAAAGGGGATTTACGGGTGGAGTCTGAAAGGCAAGTTTCTCCTTAAATTTCATGTTGTCCAAACACTTGGCCATTTGCCCTTAATTTATAGGATGCTTGTCCTGGAGAAGCAGATTTATTCAGTCCTTATCTGGTTTTGGCCACTGCAGAAGATTTAGCTTTGATACTTTCGGGTTAATAAATTTCAGTGATAGAACACTCCACTCTGAGTTGCCAGCTTGGAGTTCCAGTACATCCAAGCCAATTAGGGCTCAGCTGATTTATAATTGGATGGGGTGGGGTGTAAAATGTGGAAGTACACAGATGAATTAAGAGAAATCTAACATATATTATTAATTAGAAATTCAGCCTATAATAAATATGTATATTTAACACTGCTCTCCAGAGATGTAAGTTAATTACAGACATCAAAACTAGTCCGCGCCTTATAATAACACAGACATAATTTATTGCTTAAAATACCTTATCACGATCTGAACTTTATTAGAGCTATAATTGTGAAATTCCCATGATGCTCAGGTGGCTGTTTTCCCCTCCCTGCTCCTTCCTACTTCTCTTCTATGTATTTAATGAGCGATGCACTGACCTAGTATTACTACAGGAACAGGACATGAAAAATGGAACAAGACTTAGGCTATTCTTTCAAGAAGATATAGTATGGAGTTATTAAATTTAGGAAGTAATATATATATGCATTAAGAGGTATGCACTTAACTCATTTTATTTTCTACATTATTGTTTATAAGCTAACCAAATTATCAAATAATAAAGAAATACATTAGTTATTTCATCTCCAATAGAATTTAGAAACATATTATAATAGAAACGGTAACTGACCCAACTAAATAAAAATAAAAACACTGCTAAGAAAACAAATGACCTGAAAGTTTTGGTATGAAGCCAAAGTGAACAAATTGTAACAATGCACTAAAAATGGATGACTTGAATAGGCTGCCATAACAGAATGCGCTAGGAGATTAATTTTCTATCGATTTTTTTTCATGAAAAAATAATAATATATATTCTCAAAAATGAAAATAGAAATGAAAACAATCATGATTTTGTATTTCTGGAAGTTACTCTGATGTAAAAATGATGCATGGGAAATTTGCAAGCCTTACTTTATTAAATATATTTTAATTGAATTAAAACACTTTAGCTCTTGTTCACTAACCAATAATACCCATTTCCAAGCAGAATTGTACAATTCTAGGTTTTAAGGCAATGATAAAAGTATTTAGTCCAGGCTGTATTTATGGAGTATGTTTTCATTCAAAACATTTTGTGGTGTAAGTGTTGTAAAGCAGCATTGAAATGAAGAGTGATATCCAGAAGGGGAGCACTTTTCTCATTTCACAAATTCCTGGAAAAAGAACTACATATCATACACAAATACACACAACACACGTGTGTGTGCACACACACACACACACACAGAGAGAGAGAGAGAGAGAGAGAGAGAGAGAGAGAGAGAGAGAGAGAGAGAGAGAGAAAATGGCCGACAGAGACACAGAGAGAATTTTCAATAGAAACAAATTTAATTTTAAATATATTTGCCTTCCTAACTTTCATTTTATCTCAATCTTGTATCATATCACGCAGTGTGTGTATGTGTGTGTGTGTGTGTGTGTGTGTGTGTGTGTGTGTGTTTATGGGGAAAATGGAAACCATCAAGTTTATAAAAGCACATTTGTTAACTAAAACTTACAAACCACTTTGAGGGAGATTGCATGGCATGGGGAATAGTAAAATTTGAGTTAATATACTACAACACACAACCCGCTTAACTTTATGAATCAATATACGCTGTGGTGTATCTAAACTATGCTTTGATTTTTACTCCTGAGAAAGTAAACAAGAAGATAAACCTAATGATTCTACACAAAATTATATCTCCTTGCTCTATTCAAGTTTTAAGAAATATACTGATTAAAAATATACAACACATTTAGGAATTTGCACTTCATATATTTTTCTAGTACCTTTTCACACACTTAATCTAACACTTTCAACTACAGAAACAGACTCTACACTTGCTGCAAGTAAATGCTCCTCCTATGAGAAATGGCTGAAAGTAGGATGTACTTGCTCATTGCTTACTTACATGTATTTAAACTCATTCCCACAAATCAAAGTGTCCAGACTCCTGAGAGAGCTGCTTTCAAGAATGATATGGGTGAAAGAAATCGAGTGGCCAGATCACAAAACAAGAAGTAAGGACAAGAATGTCATCCCTTCCCAGTCACCAGTACTTGCTTCAGGTCTTCTGTGCATCCTCATTGATAGCTACTGTGTGGTGGGATTTGATACATAAGTGCTTTTCTATCTTTCTACTTTGCCAAAGCATGGAGGAGGACTGCAAGTTACAGGTTAAGTATGACATCAAAATATTAGGTAGAGCAGCAATCAAGAAGAGCTCTTAGAGCAGAACGGGAAGGCAGAGGCTGTACTCTAGTGCTCTTCAATTTTATAAAAACGCAGGCTTCCAGAAGAACCACTTTGTCCTTCAAATTGAAATAGTGGGAATGTTGCATATTTGTACTATGTACTTCACAAGCTAGTAATGAACCCAAAAAAGTATCATAATATAAAGTACAGCATCACACAAGACACCTTTCTTAGGGTGACAAATTCACAGGCAAACACTTTATTTGAACTAATGCAAATCATGATCCTAATGTTGAAATTCTCCCAAGTAGTTTCCCTCACATTATTTTTCAAGCTTTCAGATATAACCACGTTGTAACTAGTTAGTATCTTTCAGCTGTTTCCTTGGTTCTGATCAGGGTCATGGTATTTATTTCCTTAGATCTCCTTTAGGTAGAAGCAACATAAAACTATTCTATGATAGACTGATCCCTGAGAACATTTATTAACCCAGTCTAGCCACCAATGTTTATTCACATTGACTTTTTGTATACACTTATCTGTAAAGGGAAAGGATTTTCATGACTGTCGCATACTAAGTTTTTAGTATAGAAGAGGCTCCTTTTGTTTGTACAGTAAGACTAGTCATTTGTCTGAAAGTAGAAAAGTTCTTATCACTGAATTTTGAAATTAATACTTTGCCTCTAAAATTATAATTCTTTCACTAGATTGGGGCTCTTTTTAGAAACATTTGCTATTTTTTACTCTCAGTATCCACTATGTATTCCTTTTTTATGAAAATAAGATGAATTAATCTTACAATGACTACTGTTAGGATGGTAATGAAACTATTACATGAGGATGTGCTATGAGCAGTGAATAAAGCTGGCAAAGATAGAACACAATATTTGAAAATTGAGGCCATCACCTATAGTACGAATTCTGGAATTTGGGCTTCATTAAAAGACAGAGACATATTGTAAGTAGATAGATAGATAGATAGATGATAGATAGATAGAAATTAATACTTTCTGTCATAGATAGATATGTGTGGGATATGGGGCTGCTTCATATTGTCCACAGCAGCTGACTATGATTTGCCTACTGTAGTAGGGTCATGATTTTGCCAGATGTAGATGGCATGATGTTTGGAATTCTGGAGACTGTTTAGAGGGTGTATTAGTCAGGGTTCTCTAGAGTCACAGAACTTGCAGATAGTCTCTATATAGTAAAGGAATTTATTGATGACTTACAGTCTGCAGTCCAAATCCCAACAATGGTTCAGTAGTAGCTGTGAATGGAAGTCCAAGGATCTAGCAGTTGCTGAGTCCTACACCGCACGAAGGCGAAAGAGCGAGAGCCAGACTCCCTTCTTCCAATGTCCTTATATGGTCCCCAGCAGAAGGTGTAGCCCAGATTAAAGGTGTGTGCCACCACACCTTTAATTCCAGATGATCTTGGGCTCGGAGATCTCCCTGTCTTAATCTTCTGGATTCAATCACCACTGTGTCTCAAGATCTCCATACCAAGATCCAGATCAGAAACTTCTATCTCCCAGTCTCCAGATTAGGTTCACTGGTGAGCCTTCCAATTCTGGATTGTAGTTCATTTCAAATATAGTCAAGTTGACAACCAGGAATAGCCACTACAGAGGGTATATAAATGCTAGGACACTGGGGAGTTGCTGGTTAGTTGTTGCTTGCTGTTTGTTGTTGTTAATCATTGTTTGTTAAGTAGTTGTGAGCAAAGAAGAAACAAGAAGAAGAACTTAGATATCCTGATGGTGAAGATCAGTCTTGACACAATGACCTTGATGCCTCTAATAAGCAGGAAGTAGTTTACCAACAACACTGCCTCCTTAATGACCCCTGAGTTTATTTGGGGAAACTCTTTGCTTTTCTCTCTCTCCCTCCCTCTTGTCTATTGTTAGTGAGTTGAAAGGTGGAAAAAAGAAGAATCCACAAAGTAGCAAAAGACCTGCTACAATCACTATTACTTCATTATCAAATAAATGGACCAAAAGATCCAGTAGGACAAAATGGTTTGAAAAATAAAGCTGGGACAGACGATGGAAAAATCACAGTCTAATAATTTTAAATTTTAGTTTTTAAACTACAGTAGTCTCAAAGGTTTTAGAGTTGACACTAGTGTGAGAATATAATTTTTTCCCCAGAATCACTTTATTGTCTCTTCTCCATATTCACAGGGATCATTTCTATAAATACATCTCCTTAGGGATTTACTATATTGTGTCTGATAGGCAAGAGTTGATGAACAGTGAGCAGAAGGTTAACAGTTAGGATGAGTCAATGCTGATGCTTGGAGGCATTTGCCTGTGAATAAATTTACACAAAAATCTAGAACACTCTTAAAAATATCTCATGTCAGCCTCTGCTGTGGAGTAGGATGGTTTTAGAGCTATCATGACAATTTGGTCAATTTTTGTGCAATTAATGAGGAAAAATTTAACCCACTTATTTAATCTCAACTAACTAAGATTGGACCTAAGCATACAAAAATCATACTATATTATATACAGTATAAAATATATAATAAAATATGCTTTAAGAACTACTTAAAACCTTGGCTAAGATTTGCTTATCTGCTGGCTCCTTTTAAAATAGTAACTGCATAGGCACCTGTCTTCCCTGTTGGAATTCAAACAAGGAAATTCAGAGGTACATGTGAGTGTAATTATGAAAAAAGAGTGGATGAGCTTAGCACAGTTCATGCACAGTACCTTTTCTGAGGGAAGAGGAGAAAAGCATAACATAGATTACCTTTCATCAAAGGAAACTGCCACAGACTTTACATTGTTTTTGAATGTCAAAAATTGGTAATTTATCATTAGCAAACATTGTTAGACTAATAGTTTACCACAGCACTGTAAAGATTTACAGTTGGGAAAAAACTAAGCATCTGACTTTGCATATATTTTAATTGAATATATAATATTCACTCTGCCAGTTCTACAGAAAGGACAAAGAAACTATTAACGAGAGGAGAAACGTTTTTTCTAAACAATGAAACAAAATGGTGATAAACAGACATTCATTCCAAAACCACCTAAGCATGACTTCAGTAAAGAATTGCATTTCTGGACAAGCGACTACAAGGGGAATTTATGTATGCTTTTATATAAAGTTTTAAATTATCTTATTAAAACAGATTTGAGCAGAGTTTTCCTCTGTCAAATTAATACAAATAAAACCAAAAGAGAGAACTGTGTGGATGTAATATATTAACCAGGCATAGTGTAGCAGTTTTTACTCTTATCAGTCAGCACTGAAAGTCAATGTGAGGAAGAAAACAAATATATATATATATATATATATATATATATATATATATATATGCAACTGAGGAACTCTCAGGATATTTTATACACATATAGAATCATATATCTATATCTATCTATCTATGTGTGTGTGTGTGTGTGTGTGTGTATCTGTGTGTGTATACATTCACACAAACAGGTCAAATTCTGAAAAGGACATACTCTCCTGAAAATTAATATAATAACATAGGACTTTGTATAATGAGAAAAATTAGTATCTATGAAATAAAAACCGCACAGCATATATAGACAAGATGGTGGCATTAAGTCAAAGAGCCCTGAAATTATTTCAATTATATTTTTCCGTTATAAAGCCAACCAAATAGTCAGCTCTAATATGAATATGGCTTCTTTATTTAAGTGCCAAAGTAAACGTTGTTCTGTAATTTTAAAATAATTTCATAATAATATGAGTAAATGCGTTTTAACACTTTAAGGATATAAAACTAATAGGTCTAATTCCATAGAAATTGATTTTAAAAATGAGGCTGTTAAAATAAACAAACTATATATAATACCCAGATATCTTTAAGATTGATATTATTATTATTATGGTGATTTTGTATAAATTTGTGTCATGAGTATATTTGGCCTACAATTTTGAGTATTTATTTTATTTAATATTCCTTTATCTCACAAGTTTCACTGCAAAACAGTAATAGCACTGGCTTGGAGAAAGTTCCTCAGCAGTTAAGACTGATTTCCAACCCCTTCCACCCACTGTTGTCTGTGCCTCCTCAGCCAACTTGGTTTATTCTTGTGGATTATCAGTAGCCTGAGAAGAACAGAATACATGTATCTTTCAGTGTTGCCATTCAGTCTATCTCATCTGCACATTAAATATCTTTACACTGCAGCTTAAATAATGAAGCTAATTAGAAATGAATGTTGAGTGATAGTGTGTAGGTGGGAGGAATCATGGTGAGACAGAATGATTGCTTGGAATGTCTATCTTGGCATTGGCACCATTGAGTGTCTGTAGTTGATGGAATTCAATAGGAAAAAAAAATTGGTACTGTGTTTATCAACAACATTTCCTTATAGTAACATCCTTGCATCGTCTAACCTCCCTTAGCCTCAATAAAAATCTGCTGTCAGTTGCATGACAACAACAATGGTTCTGATTGCTGAGTACATGAGAAAGTATATGGCCTATCAGGTCCTCTGACAAGTGGGTAACAGGTGCTAATTAGTTACCACCATTGCTTCCTCTTCTAGGATAGATGACTGGTCCTTTTCATTTCACCAGTAACTTTACATAGCTATGTGTACAACTGGGATCTGCAGTTTCGTTGTCCCACTCATAAGCTCCCAATAGCTGCCAATCTCACTCTCCACATGGATAGAGTAAGGGGAGAATTCAAAGGAAATGAATTGCCTTGCTACACAGCCATTTGCCAAGGCTAAAAGATTCAGGTTCAAGGCTGGTTATTGCTATTACAGCAGAGTAGCTTTGAATCTATAAACTAATTCATAAAAGTTAAACTTTATTATATTCCCTATATTAGAACTAATTGAATACTTAGCAAAGTGCTTGGTGTATCTCACAGCAACAAAATTAAGGCTAGGAAACAAAATAAATAAAGCATTTCTCTGGTGTACCAGGATATACCCAAAGTAAAATTAAATATTAAAACGAGGCCCTGAGATAGTGGGGGAATTTGTCTTTTTATCTACATGATCTGCTTAAAGCTATATGTTTTTGTTTAGAGAAGATGCAGAGCTTCACGGTGGGAAATGGTCAATTTTCCTCCCACTGGTAACATCACTACATCTTCTTTTAAAAGTAAGCTGTTCATTGTAATTATGTGTCATGAATAATATATTTAGAATAAGAATATGGCTAGAATAATTATTTTCCCAGTGGGAAAACACACCAAACTGCATCTTACTGTTAATTCAAGCTGTGAAGAAAGTAGTCTATACCTTTCCTTTGTACCATTGATCTTCTCACCATTTAGGAAACGGACATGTGGATTTATAGCACACCATAAAAGCTCAATGCAATTCAGCAAGGATGTATTGAATACCTAATCTCTTTGCCAGATTTGATAATGCTAATCAATGATATGATCAAAGTTTCATAAGGCTCCAACAGATTAGCATGAGAGTCAGATAGATCATAGATCGTTAGTGTTAATGACCTGGGAAAGGAAGCAATGGAAGGTGTCTTTGATTCATAAAAAAACTCTTCAAGTCTTAGAACATACTCAGGAGCCTTGTTCTGTTTTCCCTTCACTTCCTTAGTTATTATTTCATTTCAGAGGGTCAACACGCATTGCTATTCCCAGGGTCACATTTCATTATTGTTCTGTAGTGGCTTGTATTTCAGATTGTCTCATTTTGTTCCTGTTGCTCTCAGGTAAACAAGTTATTTATATTTTATTATGCCACCTGGGTTAAATCCTAAAACCTAATTTTGTCCTTGGATGAGCACAATTGAAATTGCTATGCGTGTACTGAGTTGGTGCACTGAAGTAAATGTATGTTTGATGTGTAACCATGTCTAAGGATAAAATCTTCTTTTAAAAGCCAAAAACAAATACATGCTTGGAAATATTTCTGACACTAAGCTGGCTGCTCATCACAACATCAGATAATGTTTTTGAAATTAGCCTGAGAGGGACAAAAAGTAGAGGATATAATGGAACAATATTATCATAATAGGGTATGATAGATCATGGACAAATGGTTCTGTAGCCAACATTTATTTATGGCTAGATAATCTCTCCCCATGAATACAAAACTCACAGAAACAAGTCTACAAATTATGTACAATAGACTTGTAAGTTCCCAAACATTGTATGCTAATAATCATTATTTACATTCTGCACTGTATGTCTCCACAAAGAACAGGTATAGAACCCCCACTTCAAATGTGCTGTTATTATGAGTCTTTAGGAGATCACCCGGTCATCTTGGGGCCTTACTGATGTGACAGAGGAGAGTTGCTACCTAGGTCATAGATTAAGACAAAATGTAAGGCTGGTTATTTACAGACTAAAAAGGATGCTTATTAAGAATTTCTTGCCTACAGCCTGGCTACCTGGTTTTAGACTGCCAATCTCTAGGATTTTGAGAAATGAAGATTTGTTTTTAAAGCCCCTGAGTCGATATGAATATCAGCACACTGGACTATGGCAGCTCTTAATGCAGAGTTTATATAATGAAACATTTTGGATAAATAAATTTTTTCCTGTTTTTAGATGGGATACAGAGCTTATATATATTTGTACAGTCATAAATATATAAACATCCTCATTACCTAAATCAAGAATTACTTCAGTTTTTAAGGGGGTGTGACATATAAAATATTCACTAAAGACAAGAGTTCATACCAAGTAATTTCTGAGCACTAACTCTGAGTCTGAGGCTTCTGACACTGTGTTGTTAATATTAAACCATAACATAGATAACCATGATGGAATTTGTAATTTAACATAGACAACCATGATGGAGTTTTAATTTTGGGCTCATCTCTCAGATGATTCTCCTTACATTCTATAGTTTTGCCTGGCTATAGAAGATCAGATATTTTCCTCAGGAACCAGAGCAATGTGTTCACTAGAGTGGAAGACCAACAACCTGAAGAATCAAATGGGAGGTTATTCCAAAGGAAACTGGTGGGACAGACATAGAAAAAAGATGATTATACATAGTCATTAAACATTACATGATAGGTGAAATGATAATAAAGGGGAGATGTGGAAAGTAGTATGAAATGATTTAAATTTTACTCAGCTTTCAAGAAAAGGAATATAGCAATGTCTATTCTTACAAAGACAGGAAGGGAGAAATGTGACAGACATTTAGCAACTCTTACACTGGATTTTAGAGGAGTGGTTTATGTCTGGAGGTTGGTCAGCAGATCATACTCTCTGTTGCCCATGCAGAAGACATGTGAGGAAGGCTGAATCATGATGTACATCAAGATGGCCTGCTTGGTCTATGAGCGTTGAGATTCATCATTGGCTAACGTGGGCATCTTAACAATAATTGAAGTGCAGACGCAATCAGTTTGTATTTCTGGTTACAAGACAGCTTAAAATACATTGAATCTGTGACAGTACCTTGTTTTAGTAAGATGTCTTTTATCTTTTTCATTTGCTTGTTTGTTTGTTTTTGGGGGTATGATTTCTTTTGAGAAAGAGTAACTTTGGGTAGCCCTGGCTATTCTGAACTCCTCTGTAGACCACGCTGGCCTTGATTTTGTTTTGTTCTGTTTTGTTTTGTTGTTTTGTTTTCGAGACAGGGTTTCTCTATGAAGCCCCGGCTGTCCTGGAACTTACTCTGTAGACCAGACTGGCCTCAAACTCAGAAATCCGCCTGCCTCTGCCTCCCAAGTGCTGGGATTAAAGGTGTGTACCACCATGCCCGGCTCATGCTGGCCTTGAACTCAGAGAGATCCACCTACCTCTGACTTCGTAGTCCTCTGACACTAGAATTTAAGGAGTGCACTATTACCACCTGGTATAAGATGTCTTTTAAGTGAACAAATGTTCTTTGAATTTTTTGAGATAATACAGAAGTGGAAGGACATGCAATCCTGGGACTATTTGGCCATCCCTCTCCCTCTCATTTTCTTGCCTTCAGTGTGACCTACATTCAGCCACACTTTCCATATATCCATACACACATGTAGACACTAGAAAACACTAATGATCATGATTTTGCCTGCTGTCAATAAAGATGAGATTTTATGCAGATTTTTTTCCATTCCTTAAGCTGATGGGTAGATTTAAAATACTACTTAATATTGAAAATGCTCACTTTGGGATGACTTAGTTACTTTTTATAATATTTTCCATTCAAGTGAATCTTGAAACCTTGTTATTAAAATTTGAAAAGGAATATGCTGATCTAATAGGCATTAATAATACACTGACTCAGTTCTAACAGTTAACTGTGACAAACGACCTCTGTGACTTACTACTAATCAAAGGGGCACTACTTAACAACAGAATAAAAGAACACCCCTTTTTCTTATATTCTGCCCCTCCCCTTACTTAAAAATATCCAAATGGATTTACCATTGTTGGTGATATGTGAAGATAATTACCCTCATTTCATTTGATTCTGTGAATTTTTACAGTGCAGAAAGGAAATATTTAGAGTGAAAACCTTGCTTGAGATGATGTTTTGAATGGAAATCACCACCAATTAGGTTTCAGTCATGGCCATATTTGATGTTGAGGCATTAGGAACTGGTTGAACATCCTGTGAGAGAACAGGATCAAGGTAAGCAGCTTGTGAGCCGGGCTTAGAGGGACAGACTGATTGAGAACATTTTTGCTTAATTCCACTTTCATGTATGTATCTCTGCTTAAATAAACTCTGTTTAGGTGCACTCTAAGCTAGCCAGGGTTCTGCTCTACTGCAGAAGTGACAAATAAAGTAGATAGAGCAAAACTCTAAATGTAGAAATATTGCCAAGGTCAGCAGGGCTGAGGCCACCCTTCAAAACCTCAGCTTTTACTGTAAATAATATCCCACGAAGTCAAAATAACTCCTAAAGTCAATTCTAGTTCTATAGCTAGTATGTCTAGCTCCTAAAACAAAGACCTTTTCACCTAGTAAGGAAAGACCATAGAAAATAAATTGGGTTCAATCCCAACTCCCAACCCTTTTATACTCACCAATTCTACATGCTGGCTGATAATTTTCAGAAAACAATACAGAATCAGACTCTCCCTGCAAAGCATTGCTAAATTTAGGTCTAAATGCCTCACCCACCCACACTATGGTCGTCTTCCTTACATCTGTTGTTTCTTCTTTTCCTTCCACTATGAGGAGTATAATGCAATACAGATGTTATGTTTCGTAATTTCTATTTTAGATATGTACATCAATGACCTTTAGATACCAAATGTTAAGCTACCTGTGGGGAACAATGAAGCTTAATTTAACAAGGAGGTAGAGAAACTCCTGCTGAGAAATCTAAAATATTGTGACATCAAGGAGATAATGGGTTTTATTTCTAAGAAAAGTAAGCATCACAAAGAAAAAGTTAACCCTTAGCCACATAAACAATTCATGCCTGTGTTAAGCCAGCCACTTTGATCCTGGGCATTTATCCTCCCAAGTCTCACTTTAAATGCTCAGATTAAAGCTTCTAGCTGCCTTTCTTTTGTTCAATCATTTATTTTCTTTGGAGGCTAAAGGACTCCTGATGGTTTTGTTTGCTCTATGATAGTGGATTCATTTTTACTTCCATGCTGGAAGCCAAAAGATTAATCCTTTGGAATCTCAATGAATCACCTAATTAGTAACTTACTAAAACTGAAATAAGTTAATTATCAGTAATTTCTTCATAAAGATCAAATGGCAGGAAAATCGCTTTCCTAAGGCAACTCTCTTCATGTGCAGTGCAGATGAGAAAAACAAAAATCAAATCAGGTTTATACTAGTGTTGATAGCTCAACAACACAATAACAGATTTCTGGGTTATTCTATTAGAAGCATTATCTCAGCATGAACTGCTATTTGTATATTATTATTTAAGACAGTGCCTACCCTGGAAAAGAATTGCTAAATATGTGTATAGGTCAATTCAGTAAAATGCACATTGTCTGGAATGCTATGTAAATTCTACTGATACAACTTAAGTATCTATGAAAAATTTTGGCCTAACCTTAAAGTTGGTGAAGAAGGAAAACAATTAATTGTAAATAATTGTTTGATGTCCCAAAGGAGAAAAGAAGGGGCAGACAAAGTTTGGAGAAGATCCAAATTAGACATGGGTGCATTCTAGTCATTGCCAAGGATTGGAACTGGAGTTAAGAAATACAGAAAATTTCCTGTGGCCCATCACTCAGTATTGCTGCCAAGGAAATAGAGGTGCTATTTTCCCTCAGTGAAACACAAACTTGCCATTGTTATATATTTGAAAAATATTTTGAATTTATCCAAAAATCTATCTCTAATATTGCTATTCATTTTTTAAAAGATGCATTTTTATTTGATGTATCTGAGTGTTTTGCTTGCATAGCTTTAAGTATACCACGTGTGTGTAGACCCTTGGCATCTAGAAGGGTATCAGATCACAGGTGGTTTTCAGCTGCCATGTGGGTGCTGTGAATAAATCTATATCCTCTGACATTGCAGGTTGCCAAGCAAACTCTCCAGCCCCTACTGCTATTTCTTAATACTACCAAGTCATCTCTCTAGTCCCTCTTGGTGTTTCTTAATATTCCTTGCTGAAATTTTAAAGTAAGTTAAAACTAGGGCTATCATTTGATGAGAAGTACAGATTACTCAATGTCAAGCCATCATTTGCTGATGCTATGTGAAAAAAAAAAAA
>NC_034591.1:65037826-65053954 GCF_900095145.1 Mus pahari | reverse complement strand
GGGGCCAGGGGAGGGTATAGGGAACTTTCGGGATAGCATTTGAAATGTAAATAAAGAAAATAATAATAAATAAATAAATAAATAAATAAAGAAAGAAAGAAAGAAAGAAAGAAAGAAGACATATGTAACTGTTTCCCAATATAGTGAATCGTCACAAGGAAGGAGAAACTGAGAAAAGCTCTCTTAAAAAAAAAAAAAAATTCATCTTTTAAGCGAGGTAACCATGAATGACCTCCAGTGAATTGTAGAATACCAAGGTTATTTCTAAGTGAGGATGCAGTTGGAATAGTGTTGATGAGATCTGAGTCAGTGATTGAAGAATAGATATCTGAGATGCTGAGGAAGAACCCTTTGTCAAGACTAGAGGTCAAAGTTTAGAGAGGTCTTAGTAAGAGTCCCATTTTGAGGTGTGTCTGCTGCTGCCTGTGTTCCTTCCTCCCAGTAGAGACCCGCATGTAGCTATTTATCAGGTCAGGCTCAAGGAGTATATCCCATATTGCAAGTGCTCCAACTAGCTGCTCACAGAGTTCACACTTAATGGAGTGCCTTTGCTAGTGACTTTAACTATGATTTCATAAAAATAGAATCTTCTTATTGCTTCCAAATTGCCTGCCTTCATCTTAAAAGGCACTTCTGTTATGCATGTTTGTGTTGGGGGATATGCTACCCACTGTGTGCCATTTCCTCCACAGCTCTGTGTGTGTCTGTTTAGAGAGGGTGGAATGAAAGAGAAGGGAGAATGGGGGGAGAGAGAGAGATAGGAGGGTAAGAGGGGAGGCATGTTTAGGGGAGTAGCAGTGAACTGTTACCAATTCCAGGAAAATGCACAGTGCTTTCTTACCCTGTTACTGTTTTGTTTTTTCCCTGTGTGTCAAAGTGAAGGGCAGGTAAGACAAGAGGCAGCATCCTTACCTTACAAAGAGTCTCAGACTCCTTCACCTTTCCTCTTTGACTCTTATCTACTTAATTCAGAATCAAAATTGCATGCTGAATTAAAAAATAAAACTAGGGGAAATTAATTAGTGCTTCAGAGCTTAACTCCAGAGTTCACTGTAAGAGCTTTTCACCAAAGCCCTGATGAAAATCAGATCAGCATGAGGTTCCTTCTCAGGTTCCCAAACCTTCCTGATGTTAGAGAGCAAGGGGGTTGTGGAGCACAGCACAGGGCAGCCTGGTATAGTAGCGCAGTGTGTGAGGGAGGTGAAGTAAAACACTTGTCAGTTACTGTCACTCATGCTTGCCAGCTACCAATTCTCTATAATTAGAACATTGTTCAGGAAAGCCATATAATAATGACATTCTTGACTGCTCCACTGATCAATGAGTTGATACATAATCAGTTAAAGATCAATTTTAGGTTTTTTTCCTAGAGACTAACTTCAGGTTTATACAAATTTGTGGTCTACAGTTCCGGTCCTTTTCCTGTTTGTAAGCAGTCAGCAGCAATCGCTGCTTGAGATCAGAGACACAGACCAGACCAGCTTGAACTTTTGCTGACCCTCAATGCTTTGATGAGGCAAAAAAGAATGAGTCACCAGTGGATAAAGCACTTGGCATACAAGCATAGGGGCTAGCCCTGGGTTCCCAGTCTAGGGGTGAAAACTAGGTGAGTATGGCATAATTTTAGTACATGGGAGGTAGGGACAGGTAATTGTAGGAGTAAGCTGACTAGCACAAGCAGCTAAAACTGTGAGCTCTGAGCTCAACAATAGATTCTGCCTCAAGATATGAGGTGGATGAAAGATTTCCTATGTCAACCTTGGGTCTCTACATGCACCTGCACATTTGTGTATCGACCTATATCCACCTATACCCCCCACCCAAGGCACAGCATGGAACACAGATATGGATTAAAAAATATGAGTCACGATGTTATATATGTTGTTATAAATTCACAGTGGGGATAAATCTCTCTCATTGTGTCAAGACACAAAATGAACAGCCATCAACAAGTTCTTGATTTTATGACACATTCATTTACATTTTTGCAGTTCTTTAATATTATCACTTTATCTCTCTCTCTCTCTCTCTCTCTCTCTCTGTTTATTGGTTATCTATCATATGTGTGTTTTTCCATTTTCAGAGTGTGTGTCCTGAGGTCAGAGGACAACTTGGGAGAATTGATTCTCCTTTCTACCATGGAAGTTTCATGGATCAAACTTAGGTCCTTAGGTTTAGCATTAAGGGTCTTTACTTCTTTCATCTATGCATGTAACCACTCAATATGAACTATGCATGTGAAAAATAGTGCTATACAAGAGAGGCCAGCAGACATAAATAACATGCTGCCACATTGCGGACAGGAAAGGGACTATGTTGAATGTAAGGGGACAGAAGACACATTGACACCAACATAATTTACCTGTCTATAAAAACCAACTATTATATTCCCATTAACATATTACTGTTTAAAATAAAAAAAGATGAAAGAAATTGGAGCCCTTATATACGGCAGACAGATAAGAAGTGTCCTAGCACTGACCAATGGTCTAAACTCACACAATGCAGAAGAAAACAATGTGGCAACTCATCAAAAGGTTGAAGAGATCACAAGGTAATTCTACAAATCTATTTCTGGGTAGATATCCTAAAGAACAAAAAGTATATATATATATAAAATATGGTTTTGTGTGTATACTATTCAGAAAATCAAATGTTCATCAGCAGAGAATCAAACAAATAAAGCTATGGTGCTCACAGTAGAATGCCATTTGATACTTTACAGTGAAATTCTAATATAGCCCATCATAAGGTCAACCTTAAATCCACCAGGAGATGTGAAATAAGTCAGCCACAAATGAATAGATAGTGTGCGATTTTATTTACCCACAAGATTTGACTGCTCAAGTTCATGGATACAGACAGTAGGATGGAGTTTACCAGAGCTGGGGGAGGCAGTTATAGGGAATATTCTTCTGAGCATTCAAGGCTTTAGTTTGTAATGTTGAAAGTGTTCTGAAATTCAACACAGTGGGAATGCTTAAAAAACAACAAAAATAATGCACTTTATTCCATTGTACTGCTTTCTTTGAAACAGTTCTAATGGAGATTCTATGTATATTTTACCAAAATGAGAGAAGAAAAATGACACAGAATCTATGATTCAATACATAATACAGATGGAAGATGACATTGGAGTACCCTTTTTTTTTTATTATCAACAGAACTTCACTACATTGGCTGAATTATAACAAACTAACATTTAGATGGCAATAACACAGAATGCTTTCTTTCTAGGTTCTTTGTAACAATAAAACCACATTTGCTGGCTCTCCATTATTCACAATCTTCCCCTAACACAATAGTTCATTTCTTCCCTTGTTTCTCCTCTTCTCAGAAGTGAGATGAGACACCCGGCCTCCCAAGATTAAGTCTGACAGGGTGATTTGGCAGAGAAACCCATAATATTTAGAAATGTGAAATAAATATTGTGTGCCACCTAAGTGTAACATGTTCATTTCTAAGTACCAGAAATAACTTCAGTTCTCCAAAGCCACTCTGGGATATGGCTGTTTCAAAAATTCCTCAAGACTGCTGCTCCCCCGGCTGCATCATCTACAGGTGTGCGCAGAATTTTAATGCAGTACTTCTCTGCGTCGTACCTGTACTGTTTTAAACAGAGACACTGCTGAAGAGTGTTTTTGTTTAGCTTCTCCGGTGACAGAGGAAATTAATAGTGCACTTAAAAAAAATCTGTGTGTTGCTTAATATTAAACAAATAGTTTAAGGGATTTTTTTTACATAAATAACAAAGTAGTAAAACATACCCTCCTAAGAGATAATGCAAGCTGAGAGCATAAAAATAAGCTTTAGAAGGATTTAGTGAAATTTGTTTGAAGAAACACTGTAGGTTAAGGAAGAGCAAAAGTGCTTTGGAGAGATGATTATGCTGGAACTGCTGGTGTTGGAAAACATGCTTTGCTGTTAATTTTTAAATCCTGGTGTGTGTGTGTGTGTGCATGCATGCATGTGCATGTGCATGTGCATGTGTGTGCATGTTGGGGGTAGAATGTGTATGTGATTTGGCATCAAGGGAAACCAGAGGACAACCTCAGTGTTGTTCTGAGTCCTCTACCTTCTTTGAGATGGGGTCTCTTGTTTGACTGTGCATATGGCAGGCTTGTTGGCTCTGTAGGGTTTCCCGCTGTGCTCTCTGATCTTGTAGGAACATGGCTGCTATGCTCTTGCCCAAGTTTTACAGAGATTATAGGGATCTATTTTTTTATTTTTATTTTCATTTTATTGGGTATTTATTTACATTTCAAATGTTATCCTCTCCCCCCATTCCCCCACCCTAGAAACCCCCTATCCTATTCCCACTCCTGCTTCTATGAGAATGTGCCCCCACCCGCCTACTCACTCCTGCCTCCCTGCCCTTGGCTCGCATTCCCCTACTCGGAGGCATTGAGCCTTCACAGGACCAAGGGTCTCTTCTCTGCTACATATATGTCTGGATCCACAGGTTCCTCAATGTATACTCCTCCATTGAGCTCCACATAAACCCAGATACACTGAAACTAGTAGAAGAGAAAGTGGGGAAGAGCCTCGAATACATGGTCACAGGGGAAATGTTCCTGAACAGAACACCAATAGCTTATGCTCTAAGTTCAAGAATTGACAAATGGGACCTCATAAAATTGCAAATCTTCTGTAAGGAAAGAACACTGTCAATAGGACAAAATGGCCACCAACAGATTGGGAAAAGCTCTCTACCAATCCTACATCTGATAGAGGACTAATATCCAGTATATACAAAGAATTAAAGAAATTAGACTCCAGACAATCAAATATCCCTATTAAAAATGGGGTACAGAGCTAAACAAAGAATTCTCAACCAGGATTACAGGGATCTAAACTCAGGTTCTCATGTTGAATTGTAAATGCTTTACTCACTGGGCAACCTCCCCAGCATGGATGCATTATTCTTTAGCCAGAGAACAATTTATAAGGTCCAGTTGGATTATAAGTTTGATGAGGTACGGGGTCAAATATTTGAAGTAAAAATTTAGATAAATCAAAACAGTTAGTTATTACTTTGAATCAAGTAATATAAACATCTTTAGTAGCATATTCTTAAATAAATGGCTACTCACCTTTATTGAGTAAAGCGTCAGTGAGCACCATGTGTCCCTCAGGTTTTGTGTGTGTGTGTGTGTGTGTGTGTGTGTGTGTGTGCGCGCGCGCACACGCACATGCACGCGTGTGCAGGAAAAAGGAGTGGAATGGGTACAAGCTATAGTGAAATAAACACAGTTGAGGCTGTCTTGCTTTGAACATTATAAGATTTTGACCAGTGAAACAGCTACAGATACATCACAAGGCCCAAACTACTTTACTTGATCTAACAACTNTCTCTACCCCAGAGAAAGCAGTCATGATCACATTTCTTCATTTCCCTTCATTTTTGTTGAATGGGAAATTAAAAAAAAATATGTACACTTTTGAGCTAAAGAAAACCATCTGGACCTTATCTAAATACTGACATTCATTTCACAGGACCCTAGTCATTTGGGATATAATCATTTATTCTTTCTTTTTTAAATTAGGTTTCCATAGAGAATAAAAATATAATCAGCAATGACTGATATATATATATATATATATATATATATATATATATATATATATATATTTAACATCCATATACTGATTTTCTGAAACATGGAGTTTTATACCACCTCTAACAGCTTCTATTTACAGTACCTTGGATTTCTGTTACACACAACTAGTCATTATCCTAGAACATTTATTGTCTTTTTACTGAACATCTTCAAGGATAATATTGATATTTCCATGGTATTCTAACTAAAGATGTTCAATATTTAACATTACTTACATGTAAATGTAAAGGAAAGAAATAATACACTTAAATTGACTACATTTCATTTACCAATACATACTTGACATACTCCCAGAAAACAGTTTCTCTGAGCATTAAAATGCATGAATGTGTACATATTCACATAACACCTTCTTAAGGAAGTATGATTGACTGATAATTCAGGCTTTCAGTTTAAAGATGTGTGTACATATGTACATGCACGAGTGTGTGTGTGTGTGTGTGTGTGTGTGTGTGTGTGTGTGTTTAGTGCTGGGTTCATGTACATGAGTACAGGCATGTTTATTGAGGTCCCAGAACAAACTTGTGTGTCGGTCTGGTCTTTGCTTTCCAATTTGTTTGAGATAGGGTCTCATGTCTGGTGCTATGCTAACTGGCTCATGAGCCTTCTGTACCTCCCTGAGGATACTGGGATACTAGGTGCTATAGTACTGTGTCCAGCTTTACCTGGGTTCTTGGGTATCAAACTTAGGTTTTTACACTTCATATCCAGTATTGCACTCACTGAGGTAACCTCCAAGCCCCAGGTATTCTTTTATTAAGCCCATTAGGCATACAGTATTTTTAGACATCCCTGCCAGAAAGAAAATATGCCACTCAATCAGAATGAAAATAAGAAAATTGACTGAAAAAAAAAAAAAAACCCAACTTTTGTTATACAACGTATTGACACTCGAAAGGACAAAAATACATTTAAGTGTAAGTATTGTATTAGAAGATTTTCTGATACCTCAAAATGCTTGCCAAACAGGATTTTTAACCTGCTATTTGTATGTTAAGAGTAATTTTAACAAAGGTCTGTATTTCCTTTCCCAGTCACTTATCTTGTTTCCAGATTACAACCATGTAAGGACTTTGTATTTAATTTTTAAAAAATATAACTTACAAAGTTTTTCTAAAGCAGGATTCCCATACTATTTTAAGACTAGCTTTACTTTTTATATAAAATGTTTCAAGTGGTTCCCCCCCCCCCCACAAAGAAAATATAGCCAGAACTGGTTTCTAAAACATTCTAGAAGATTCTTATGGAAGATAAAACATGAGGGCTTGTGCTAAAGCATGAATTATCTTACCAAATACACAAAAATCTCTACCTGTGGGTTTTGTATAAACTCTTGCAGAGGCTCCACAAGGAGTGGAATTATTTTGATTTCTCCCAAGCTTCTATATAGCAGATATAGCCATGCTTTTTCCGTAAGCCTAAAGGCTCACATTTCTGCCCTCTACCCTTCATAAATGTCTCTTCTCTTTGATCTTTCAGCAAACATCTCCCCATATAAACTATTAACTACAAGTTCTCCAGGATCCATTCTCCCATTTACATGTATTTTCTGCTCTTTAAATATGCTTTTCTTTGAAGACTAAACTGAAAGCCATGTATACTTATTGTACTGCAGAATCTCATCAGTTATCATTCGACAAATAATGCAAAGAAGTCCGAATGTTTCAAAACATAATGTTTGATCCTTGATTTTTCTCAAGTGTCTTGTTTCTCCTGGGGATAGTGTCACCTGACCTTCTGCAGACAGGAAACATTGACTTTCACATTCTCCCCCTGAGTATTGCTTGACCTTAGAAAGCTATGGAGAAGCAAATGTCACCTCTGCTCCCAATGAAAATCTCTGTGTCATTAGGGTAAATTCCAGGGTACTCAGTTGAGAAGCAGTGCTATAATATGTTTTGTTATTAATTGGGAAAGTGCAAGGAAAGACTAAAGTGATCCTGAGAGCCTGAAGTCCTGAGACCAGAGAGTCTTGGAGGTTTTAACATTCTGATTCATTTGTTTTCATAGGAAATGTATTTTAGGTGATGTAATCTTATGGTCAGTGCTGGATGCTCTCAACTACTTTATTTGTTTGCTTATTTATTTATATTACCTTTGGACCTTTTAAAAGAGCAATGATAAAATAGTGCTACCTATTTCTCAGGTGGTATCTGCATATTCTGGCTGATCTCTAGAAAGACTTTTCTTAGGTCTCTTTACTCAGCATCTGCTTAATCCTCTCATATTGCCTCTCAGTACTTTTCCATCCTCTGATAAACAGCCTGTTTCACCCTCTCTGTAAATCCCTTATTTTACTTGCTGCTGTACATTTTACAGTGAGCACAACCCCTGTCTTACTACAAATTCTGAATTGGTCTATCTCCATCATGATGTAGCTGAATACAATTATCCCTAGCATGTGTTCTTAAGTACAACAGAAGATTCTTAAACAGTAGTTACTTGTATATAAAAGTAAGCAGTCAGTATAGTTCTCTTAGTGGTAGAGTAGGGAGTATTTTAGCATCAACTATACAGGATGATTCATACAGGTGGAATACTTTTGTTCTCTAAGCAATCATGTAACATATGTGACATCTGTACCAAACATACAAGTAATTAGAGTTTTCAAATTTGGCCAGTTTTATTTTGTTTTCCTACATATGAGGCATTTAATTATAGAAAACAATTTGCAAAGGATTATATGCAAAAAGAACATTTAACTTGGATATCATTATGGTTGTTTATATTAATTTCAGACTAAGAATACTGTGGTTTTTCAGGCTAGTGGTTTCTCAGAAGTTAAACAGGGATATAAATAAAAGAAGAAGAAGAAGAAAGCAACTGTCAACATTCCCTGAAAACAGGGTCAAACTAATTCTTGAAAGCTTTTGTAATTCAATGATTCTTTTCTTTGAAGCCGACATACAAGTTTCTTTGAAGCCTACATACACATCTTAATATTCCTAATGCGAGATGGTAGAAAGAGCTAGAAAAGGGCAAGGTGTGTATATTATTCCAATAATTGTGAATATAATTAGATCAGGTCACAATGCTAATCAAATTTTACTTCTGGGAGCTATTAAAAAAAAATCTAGTGAACCTTAGGCTAGATACTTAATACTCTCCCATCTCCAAGCAGAAACATTATAACTATTTTCAATTTTGGTTTTCAGCTTTGTTCCTCTACTTTGCCATTTTATTTATGCACACAATAAAAAAAGAGAAGCAACAATAGCATCAGCAACAAATAAATTAATAATCAAAAGTCCATTGAAATCTGGGGAAAAAAGAATATCTGTCCTTGTCCTGATAAGGCAGGGAGAGGGTTTGAAATACATTCTTCAAATTATGTATATATATATATATATATATATATATATATATATATATACTCAAAAACTTTCAAAGAGAAGCATATTATATCAGTTTAAGTCAGAGTATTTAAGTATTTCAATATTGATATGTGTGTGTTTTTTAAGTGAGGAAACAATTTGCATAGATTAGCAAACGTTGACTCAAGAATTTTCATAAGCAAGTAGTTGCTCTGTATAATTAAACTTTGCTTAAGATGTACATGAATGTGGATGATGATAAATGTAAGTTTATTTATTTACATTCTTTGCAAGTAAATTTTGTTTCTTTAAATATAATTTTAATTAAAATATAATTGTATAATTTCCTTTTTCCTTTTTCTCTCTCCAGACCTTCTCATGTTCCCTCTTTTGAACCCTTCCCATGTTTACACACACTCCTTTTCTTTGATTTTTGATATATAAACAATCATATATAAATGAACTTGATGAGTCCATTTATATTGTTCATGTACAATTTCAGAGCTTTTCCTTTGATTGTTTTACATACAAACAGTTATATTTACACATTCACATACATACAAACACACACACACAGACTGCAGAGTCCAGTTTTATTGTTTGTGTGTACAAGTTTTCAAACAACAAAGTGTTGTTTATATCTTCAAGACAATGAACAGCCTCAGAGTACCCTCACTGTAACAAATAAATAACAGAGAACCCTCTTTACCTGCACAATTACACCTGATTCATCTGGGGGATGTGACTGGAGACAAGAAGTACTGTAGCCTCTTATACATGTCATTATTAAATTTGTCCACAGGAATGTTAATCTAGTCAATGAATAAATGCTTAGTTAGAAACTCTTATCTCTCAGATACTGGGAACACTTGAGTTGCAAAGGGTATCTTTTACAATAGATAAGATACTAAGAAAAGAAGTGGATAGAAAGAGGCTATGAGACCCTCCTGGATCGATGAAGTTATGTGGCAAAACAGGGTAGAATGAAAGGACTCTGGGAAATTGGACTAGGAGTAGGCATTGAACATGAAGTAGAGGCCCCAAAAGGCACCAGGGGTAGACTGGTAAAGTCCCAGGAGTAGGGAACTCATTAAGAACTACATAAAAGAGTAAACTCGAAATGAGTTATATAACAAGACACAAATTCATTAGCAAAAGAATGTCTAGAATTAAACAGAAGCCCTTGATGAAACACACAAACACAAATCAAATAAAATGTTGTCCTGCTTGGAAATGTGTTGAAAATTCATTGTGTGAGACAAGAAAAAGGATTAAGTTTATGGGATAATAATCTTATGGACTAGCTCTGTGGAACTATTTTATCTTAGAAATATTGACACATATTTAGCCTAAATAAACACAATTCAGGGTGACAGAAGCAGCAAAATATATAATATAATATAAATAATATAATATAATGGAAAGATCAGGAGTTAGAAGACATGGAAATTATAATTTGAAAATATATATTGTAATACATTTAGCTTTAGATTACATAGGACATTTGATTATATTATTTGATGCTGTAAATCTTTTTTGGGGGTATGAAAAAATACCTAATGATGATAATTTTGGGTATCAGTCTGAAGAGGCCTCAGTGGGAAACCTAGACTACAGCAAACTAGCTAGGGTATGCCTCTGAAAAGATTCTGAAATGCCAGAGTGCTCCATGTCTACTATCCATTGACTTTAAGAAAAGGACGCCTGGTCTAATCAGGTGAGATCCCTTCAGAGCACAAGCAGAGGTTCTTCCTTATGGAGGTTACAATAGATATCCATTATTAAGACAATTACAGATGTGATGCAAAATTATAACCTTATAATGTAGAACACATGGAGCCATTAGAGGTGGCGGCAACCTCAATTGTATGAGGTACTGCCATCTCTTTAGTCATGTGATGTTTCAAGCATCAGCTGTAGGCTCTTAGCTATACCACGAACTGTAATCCCTCTAGATATCAATGAATGAAAGTAGATCTCAGTTCTATAATAGAAGAGCTAAAATCAAAGCATATTTGGAGGCAAAGTCTAAGGATTTGGAAATGCAGGCTTAGAAAAAGTTAAATCTATTGAGTATTATTGCAACCAGCGAAGAGAAAATGAAACATCGATCCAGTTTAAGGACTTAAATTCTCAGGACAGTCTCTATATTTGTTTTGAAGGTATTTCCTAAGAGAATCTTCCAAATGTTACCCTGCAAACTTGCCTAGCACTTACCTGATAAATGTGGGGAAATTTCTTTTTCCTAATAATGTGTATATATCACAGCTGTATGTTACCAAGGGAGTTCCCTGAAGCATTCTTTCTTGTTATATGTGGTAATTGATGTACATTATACAGATGTACACATGCAATATTACATCAGGATGACTCAATTTAGTCTCTTTGTTTACATGTGTCTCTGTTTTGTGATGCTCATGTGTGTTTTTATGCTTTTGAGCACATATGTGTGCAGTACACATACATATGCATATATGCACATGATGAATATCAGAGGTTGACATTGGGAGTCTTCCTCAAATACTCTTTATCTTATTTTATCGAGAGAGAATTTCTCATTTGACTAATTTGGCAAGCCAACTTGCTTTGGAATTTCTTCCATGTGAGCATGATGAAATTATAAGTCAGCCATCAAGGTTACTAGACTTTTATATGGGTTCTTAGGATGTAGTCTCTGGTCCTCATGCTCACACAGTAAGTGCTTTATCCACTGAACCGTCTCTCAACTCCAATTTACTTGTGATTATATGTATCCTAACTTAATTTCTGTTGCTGTGATAAAATACCCTGAAAAAGCAACTCAGAAGAGAATGGGGATTTACTTCAGCTTACAGTTCTTGGTAACAGCTCATCATCATAGGGAAGTTAAAGAAGAGATTTCACAAAACTAGTCACATTATAGCCACAGACATAGAAAAGTCTAGTGGCTAATGAGTTAAAAAAAATGACCACGGTGCACTCTAACCCTGTTCCTTGTGTCCTTATCAAAAGGAAATATGGACACAGACACTTAAAGGGTTTGAAGATAGTAAAAGATATGAAGGTTTCTATCAATAACAGAAGGAATCCCAATGACTGCTGAAAAATGACAGCAGCTATTGGAATCACATGCCCCTTGCCTACATACTGCAGACCCTACAGACCTTCTGACATTTCATATCCTGGTTCCAAATTACCTGTATCCAAAACTGAGAATAAATGATTGCAGCTTGATGCCACTAAGTTTGTGGCACCTTGCTATAGCGGCCCTATGAATCTAATACACCTCACAAACTTCTTTGCCCTTATTTCCATTTTCAGATCAGTGAAACGTATTATTTTATTGTGATTTTGGAGTGAGGCAATAAGGAGCTAGGAAATAAACTTCAGAGACCTAAAAGTAGGTGACCTAAGTCACATGCTATCTGGCTCTTCAAATATTGTGCAATAGAGCAGCTGTCATTTCATGAGTGAGTAAGGAGTACAGGAGCTGGGACAATCCTCCTAAATAAATCCAATAGAAAAATACTTTCTATTTGTACAAATTTGTATGCCTGTCTAGTTAGTTACCTAACTTCTGGTCTATTTCAACGATGACTAAAAAGCTACTGCTGCAGACTACCTATGTGCTCTCCTCAGAATTTATAAGCGGGAAACTTACTCCCACCACTGCCCTGGTATAAGTTAAGGGTGTCTGGGTGGTAATTAGGTCACAATGGTGGGATCCTCACAATGAGCTTAGTTTCTTTACTAGATCAGACATGGAGATTCTAGTGTTCTCGCAACTCCCTTCTTCTAGCCATTCCTCCATACTAGATACCAGTGCAGACTCAATAAGAAATCAACAGTCTGAAAGTCAAGAAGACAGTCCTCAATATACTACACCTAGCAGCCTTTTTGACCTTGGACTTTTTGCCTTCTGAAATGAAACTTGAGGAAATAAATATCGATGATTAAAGCCACTCACTGGATGTTCTAGCTACATGGGTGGCAGTGACTAAATGTATGTATACTGGTGCATCTAGATTAGAAACTAGAAGTGGATTGATCCTCCTCCATTCCGCCTCACTACTATAAGTCCTACAAAAATCAGGCCACTCACAAGGGGTTTGTTCTACTAACTGGGCCGCCCTGTCAGACCTCAGTGGGAGAGGGATAGCCTAGCCTCACAGAGACCTGATGTGCCAGAGTTGGGGGAGTGTATCCAGCAGGGACTCCACCAACTCAGAGGAGAAGGGGAAGGAATGGGATGGAAGAAAGATTATACGGGGTGATCAGGAGGCAGGCAGCTAGTGGGACATAAAGTGAATAGTAAAATATAAACAAATAAATAAAATTTTAAAAATTATCAGTCAAGTTCTCCTGTCACATCACCTCTGTCATCAGGCATTCTCTTGTGGGTTGCATGCCCAGCTTATACTCTTTAGACTTCCCATTTTCAATATGAGCCAATGGGAATTTTCTTACCACAGCTGTTTCCTTTCAGGTGAAAATAGAAGTGATATAAAAAAATAATAGTCTAAGTAATACTAGAAATTTAAAGCTATACCCATATAACCATGGGCCATGGCCTATATCTAAAATCCTATTATCCTGTAATTGGTTGATAAATAAATATAATTGCCTCTTTTATTATTATCTCAATTATTAAAATTAATGAAGTGTTAAGGGATTCCAGTTGAGAGATAGAGATAACAGCTAAATCAGCTATGACCCCCTTCACTGAAGAAGTACCTTCAAAGATTACTTTCCTTTGTGATTTGCCTATTCCCACACATGAAGACAGAGAAGCACAGGTATGACCAGGCACTTGACCTCCTTGACATACCAGTGAGCAGGCACACAAATGTGGGAATATAACCTATTAGAAAAAGCCAAGGTGATGCTCCATAGCCAGGGGGCTCCATAGCATAACTTATTGCAAGCCTGTACTTAGGATTGTCAGAGACCAGGAGCATCATTATTTTTTTTATCCTTTCTTCTTTCCTCTATCCAGTAGCTGCTGTCTCTCAGAAGAATCTCAAGTTGGGCATGGTGGGCATTAGTTCAGGTTCACCTGCATTCTGTCCTTGAGAACATATGTCCCAGAAATACTCACAGTTTATGAATCTTATAGTTCTTTGGTGTCTTAGTAACTCACCCTGTATATTAAAATTCTAGCATATATGCCTGAGATTTGGAGTTGCAATGTCTTTTATGTTTTTTTCTTTCACTTTGAGGACTCAGGTGCTGAGAATATAATCAAAAATATCATCATGATCCTATGATGGCAGCATATTTTGGAGGCAGAACAAAGACCCAAGAGGAACTCAAGATTCTCCTGACAGGATTTTGAAAACTCAGATCTATAAAGCAATAAAGTGCACCACACTACATCCTGTAATCTATACCATAAATGTGAGGCTCCAACAGTTTGTCTATCCCCTGGATTGAGACTGATAGATACTACTATAGGCCTTTGCTGACCACATCCGTGGTCAATGACATTCCAGACAAGAGATTGTCAAAGCTTCTGGCAACTGGAATCCATTTACTATGGCAATCATGGGAACTCTTGGCTTAAAGCCATGTTCAAGATGCACTTGTAGGTAAACCAGTTTATGAATGAATGGCTTTTGTTTATGTCACTCATCCCTATTGCCTCACTCAGAAGAGATCTTGTCTCTCTTTCATTGACCCATCAAATACTCAGTAGAACCTTTAAAACATGTACTGTGAATACCCAACAAACATTATGGAATAATGACTTAGGACAAACTGAGAGCTTATTTCTGTAAGTTATCTTTTCCCCCCAAACTCTCTACATAGGAAACACATGGTCTTATATTCAGGAACCGGCAGCTGCCAGGATATGTATTTCTTCTTTCAGACTATTTAAAATAAAATTGTTTACTAATCCATTCATAATTTTTTATTTACTATTTGTCATAATCCAGGAAGTTCTCTAGGATAAAGGAAATATCGCAGGAAACCAGGCAGAAAAGATAAGTGCTCTCAGGTATAATTACTCTAAGAATTTCAGGAAACAAGATGCACACGGCAGGATAGGAATATATATTCATATAGACAGACATTTGAGTATTGGCTAAGGTTTGGGAGAACTTTTTATACAATAAGTGTCCAATCTATAGTTAAAGTTACTAATCCTAGCAGACAGTGGAAATTAAACAGACTCTTATGCTTTGTGTTTTAAATATTTGAATCAAAGGATAGGGTGTTAATTAATATCATTATTTTGACCAGTAATTTCTTTAACTTGTTAATGCAGTGCACTTTGCTTCTTTTATCCTAAGGCCTGCTGGGTTCCTTGGGTTAAATATGAGTTCTTAATAAACTTTGAGAAAGCTTCTTTTCTTTTTTTATAATGTTAGCTAACCTAAATCATGGCATTCCTACCTCCAAAGAAGTATTTCTCGCCAGTCTTCACTTGAAGAGGACTATTGGTTCGAACTGCTGATGCCTCATCTCCATCAATGGTGAGGACTGCGAAGTTTTCCTTGGCCAGGAAGCGAACCTCATGCCATTGCCCATCATTCAGTCCAGAGCCTGGGAGGTAGGAAATGAAAACTTCCTAAGTTGGTTCAGTTAAATACAGTTTTTATACATTACAGTATTTAGCATTGAAAAAAATCACAATTGTATTAACTTCGTGGAATTTAATTTGATGCTTGGATAAAGTTATATAAAACAAGAGTCTGTACAGGAACTTAACTATTATCTCTTTTACTTGAGTAATTCATTTGAATTTCATTTCTTGTCATTTTTGAATATCAACATATTTGTCTGTAATATTTCAGGGAATTCTTGTGGCTGAAAGGTACGCAGTTTCAATTTGATAGGAATAAACACAATATTTTTAAATATTCAGAAGCATGCTGCTGAATGAGAATGCCCACAGAGGCAAGTGGAGTTACAGTCAGTATTGAGCTACCCTCTGATTTGGGTTGTGGGAAACAGAACTGTGGGACTCCTCAAGAATGGTATGCACTTGCACTAGCTAGTTGTGCATGTTAACTTGATACAACCTAGAGTAATCAGAGAGGAAAGAGCCTCATGTGAGGAAATGCCTCCTTGAGATGCAGCTGTAGGCCATTTTCTCAAATAGTGATTAATGGGGGAGTGCCCATCTCATAGAGTGTATAGCATTCCTGGGCTTGCCCATCTCATAGAGTGTATAGCATTCCTGGGCTTGCCCATCTCATAGAGTGTATAGC
>NC_034591.1:65032998-65037046 GCF_900095145.1 Mus pahari | reverse complement strand
TTCCTGGGCTTGCCCATCTCATAGAGTGTATAGCCATTCCTGGGCTTGTGCTGCTAGGTTCTGTAAGAAAGTATGTTAGCAAACTGTGTGAAGCAATCGGAAAAAGGAAAACCTCGCCAAAGCTTCTGCATCTACTCCTGCCTCCAGGATGCTGTACTGTCTAGAGTTCCTCTCCTGACTTATTTCAACAATGACCAATAATATGGAAGTATAAGACAGATAAATTCTTTTATCCCCAACTTGGTCATTGGTGTTTTTGGTCATGGTGTTTTGTCAAAGTAATAGAAACTTTAACTCCTAAACACAATTTTTATATCAACAGAGTTAAGGATTTGTAAGGAAATGTTATAAACATATTTACATATAATATGTAATTTATAGTATATTATATATTTACACATAATCTGTATAAAAATATATGTATATGACATACAATATATATTATATATAGTATTTATATAAAAATATGTATTATATTATACATATAATAAATATAGTATATAACAAATATAAAATATATTAATAATTGAAACATATACTAACATATTAAATTATATGTTTTAAATAGGAAATATATATTAAAATATATTTACATATAATTTTATAATTACATATATGTATACATATACATATATAAATATACCAGTATATATGTATATGTGTATATTTAATTTATTATATATATATATATATATATATATATATATATATATATATATATATATATATATATACATCTACAAAATATGGTACTGTTTATTCTTTATATTCTCTGATTTTTCCTTAGTATTTTAGATGGCACTTTCCTCCATCAAATTGAATAATCAAAATATAACAGAAACTTACAAGAAACACAATTAGGATGCAGTTGAGATACTTGGGGGAAAAGCATGTTTTGAATAAAGTCATTTGGGAAAAAATTTAATTTAATAACTTATTTTCATATTAGCTTTGTTCTGAGATAAAAGTAGATTTATTGTGCTGACTTAATATTGCTCCTTACTTTTATAATTTAAAAACTTCTTATGTAATGTCTTTTTTCAATAGCCACATATACATAATGCAGTTGATACAAATTAAGTTCTAAGGAAATGTATCCATGTGTAGTTGGACCTGATAATTAAGTACTGATAGTCACAGGAAATAAAGATGATTTGATCATTTGTATGCCAGACAACATAATAACTGACTAGGTTATATTTCATTTTAAAAAAACCAATAAAATATACAATCGCCCACCTATCAAATTTATGCTTTATTGTTTCTTTCTTTCTTTCTTTCTTTCTTTTTTTTTTTTTTTTTTTTTTCTTTCTTTCTTTCTTTCTTTCTTTCTTTCTTTTTTTTTTTTTTTTTTTTTTTTTTTTTTTTTTTTTTTTTTTTTTTTTTTTTGGTTTTTCAAGACAGTGTTTCTCTGTGAAGACCAGGCTGGCCTCGAACTCAGAAATCTGCCTACCTCTGCCTCCCGAGTGCTGGGATTAAAGGCGTGCGCCACCCCCACCTGGCCTGCTTGTTTCTTAACACATCCTATAGGCGGTCAATATTCATTGTTTAGCTTGTGTTCATTTTACTGTAAATAATTAGAAAATTAGCTACTGAGAGTAGAGCAGACAGTAGAGGAGAGCATTTGGAGAGAGTTCCAAGAACACTGAGAGAAGTCCCGGGTTTGATTTGACCTTGAGAAGGTCATGCTGTGCAGAGGAAGAAGCCTGTGCCAGTCTTTTCTGGATGTATTAGTCTGCGAGGAAGAGGTCCTTGAAGATGCACTTCCATTTCATAAAAGAAAGAGAAGACCATCAATGAAACAGATGAAAGATCTAAGTCCTTGATTATGTAATGCCAGGAGTCTGCAAACCACAGTGTGTGGGCCACACCCAGCTTGTGTCCTCTTGTTCTTATATTAAGTATGTGTTGGGAATACTTTTCCATTAAGTGGTTGACAAAAATTAAAAAGAAAGAATATATGCGACTTAGGATGTTATAGAAATGGGAGGATGTTTCATAAATTCAAATTTTAGTGTTCATATAACGTTTTATGGGAATATATTTATGCCTACTCTTTTGTGTGTCACTGGCCCAACAGTACCTGAGACAAACAGTTGCAGTAGATAATATGGTCACAGTGCCTAGTTATCGACTCTGTGGTCATTTTCGTTAAGACTATGAACTAATTTCTGCTTTATACGATCCATAAAATGCTATTTTTCTACAAAATGCTATTTTAAAGAAAAAAATGAATCTTATTGGAACTTAAAAGCTAGTCCCATGTCTATAGCATTTACTCATAGTAAATACTAGTACAAATAGTCATATCTCATACCATTCCTTAGGATTAAACACTAAATTTAGTGATGTCGAGCACGTTTTGCTTCAAAGAAGGACAAAACAAACTGCTCTTAAGGAATCAGCATGAAAAAATTCTCAAATTATTCAATTTATAGTTTAAATAGTGCACATATATAACACATTAAACATACAAACATGTACATACAGTTAACATACATGAAATTGACATACAATATTCATAGTGTATACAAATGCAAATAACCACTTGTACTAAAATCTCTAGATCATATACCTATATATAAATGTAGAGTATTAAATTACCTCCCCTCAATGCTTTTCTTGATTCTGTTCTTTTCATTACAGTCTAAATACTCCATCAAATGGTCTAATCATCTCTTGAAAATGTAAGCAGGTTTATGAAATTTCTCTTATGATAATTTTCTGTTGTTTCTGTGCTCAATAACAGCACTGGCTAAAGGCCTAATGGTGACTGAGGTGTCAAGTGTTCCATCTGGAATGCCTTCTGTGTGGTATCTGTGTGATTCCCTCCCTCACCATAGCCTGCGAAGATGCATCTTATATAGAGACCTTTCCTAACCCTGTGTGCAAAATGACATTTCTCTATGTCCTTGGCAGCACTCTTAGGAATTTTAGTTTTTTGTCTTGCAACTGGTAGTGATCATGTATATGTTGTTCATTTATCTGTTCCCTTGCTGCTTCTACTTTTAAAGAAAGATGCATTTGTTTCTTTTATGCATATGATATTCCTGCCTGCATATATGTACCTACCCCATGTGTGTAGAGTGTCTGGGGAGGCTGGGAATGAGCACCATATTTCCTGGAAATGGAATTACAAGTAGTTGTGAGCCACTATGTGGGTTCTGGGAACTCTACCATGGTCCTCTGAAAGAGAAGTAAATGCTCTTAACTACTGCCTCACCTCCCCAACCCCTACTTTTGGATACAAGCCTTCTGATTTTTTTGTTACCGTTTTATTGACTTGATCAAAACTTAGCATTTCAAACAGTACCATATACATATTAGGTGTGAAGGAATAACTGAATGACTCGGAGTGGTGAGCAGGAACAGGTAAAGCACGGCTTCTGTGCTACAGACAGTTATACTGTAAGGACAGATGCTGAGCATAAGACATCAGTCTTGTAGATGAGATTGTATACTTGTTAAGTAGTCTGTTTCAATGTTAATACATCTTCTTGGAAATTTGTTCTGTCCAAACATCCACAACTGACACCCCAATTACTCAGTTATTCAAGAAAACATATTCTCATATCTCATTGACTGCCAGTTTCAGCCAACTCTTTTACATTTCAATGACTTCAGACTATGTGAACATTGGAGTGTCTGCTAAAAGAATTCTGTATTTTAACTCCAGTTACTACTTTCAGGAAATCTCCAGGGGATTAGAGATAGCTATCCACCATAGCAAACAAGTTAAGGAGCTGAGGGGGTTTGCAGCCCCATGGGATGGGGGATCAACAGTGTCACATGGCTAGAACTCGTTTCCCTCCTCCCCCGAGCTCCAGGGAATCGGACCACCAACCAAAGAGAACACATGAAGGGATCCATAGCTCCGACTGCATATATGGCTAAGCATGGCCTTGTTGGACATCAGTGAGAAGAGCTGCCCTTGGGCCTGAGGGGGTTCGATGCCCCAAAGTAGGGGAATACCAGGGCTGGAAGGCACAGTGGGTGGGTAGGGGATCACCCTCATAGAGGCAGGGGGAGGGGGGAAAAGAGTAGGGGG
>NC_034591.1:65025498-65027998 GCF_900095145.1 Mus pahari | reverse complement strand
ATTTGGTTACCTCACTGAGGATAATATCCTCCAGATCCATCCATTTGCCTNAGAATTTCATAAATTTATTGTTTTTAATAGCTGAGTAGTACTCCATTGTGTAAATGTACCACAGTTTCTGTATCCATTCCTCTGTTGAGGGACATCTGGGTTCTTTCCTGCTTCTNGCTATTATAAATAAGGCTGTTATGAACATAGCGGAGCATGTCCTTATTACCAGTTGGAAGATCTTCTGGGTATATGCCCAGGAGAGGTATTGCTGCATCCTCCAGTAGTGCTATGCCAAATTTTCTGAGGAACTGCCAGACTAATTTCCAGAGTGGTTGTACAAGCTTGCAATTCCACCAGCAATAGAGGAGTGTTCCTCTTTCACCACATCCTTGCTAGCATCTGCTGTCACCTGAATTTTTGATTTTAGCCATTCTGACTGGTGTGAAGTTGGATCTCAGGGTTGCTTTGATTTGCATTTCCCTGATGATTAAGGATGTTGAACATTTTTCAGTTGCTTCTCAGCCATTTGGTATTCGTCAGTTGAGAATTGTTTGTTTAGCTCTGTACCCCATTTTTTAAATGGGGTTATTTGATTTTCTGGAGTTCAGCTTCTTGAGTTCTTTTTATATATTGGATGTTAGTGGAGAAAGAGTAATCAGATGATATGACATATATCCAAGAGACTGTCAAGCAGCAAGATTGATTAATAAGCATACATATCTACTAGCTTAGGGTTGTTGTGACTGTCACAAAATACCATGCTCATAAGCACTTAGGGATGAAAGGACTCATTTCGCCTTACAACTCTCGGGTCACACTACATTGGTGAGAAAAGTCAGAGCAGGAACTCAAACAGGGCAAGAACCTTGAGGCAGGAGCAGATCCACAGCCATGGAGGACTGCTGATTACTGGCTTGTTCTTCACTGTTCACTCAGCCTACTTTTTTGTGGACCCTAGGATCACCTACCTAGGGATAACTCTGTCCACAGTGTTCTGCATAAATACCAACTCATGCACCCAAGTACACATACACACACACACACACACACACACACACACACCTATGAATCATCAACCAAAAAATGTAATACTGGCTTGCTCACAAGCCAATCTAGTAAGTCAATTTTCTCAACAGAGGGTCTGTCTTCCAAAATTACTTTAGCTTATCTCAAGCCTACATAAATCTAGATAGTACATGTGCCTGCCTGACTATCTGTCTATCTATCTATCTATCTATCTATCTATCTATCTATCTATCTATCTTTGTATGTGTTTTTACTTAATTCTTGAGTCATATTATTTGATGGTCCTTTATATTATATGTCTCTAGTTACTTAGTGATTTATAAAGCTTATTCAACTGCATATTAAAATATGAGTATTTTTAACAAGTGAGGTTTAACTTAAAACTAGTGTTTGTCAAGGCATATTCCAGCTCCTGTTTTTATATTTTTCCATATAATAACTAAATTGTTTTGTAATTTTTCTCTAAAATCTCCCTGACATACAATTGTTAGAAAAACTTGTCTCAGATGCAAATACAAAATGGTAATGAAATGTATTCTATCTGTGCTGTTGTCGAAATTGTATTATTTTTAAAGTAGGACTCTTGAGGTGGCTGGTTTGATTGAACAAGAAGAAACAGATGCTGCTCTTATTAGAGACAAGAAGAAAATACTGGTTTAATGAATATTGAAAATATAAAGTATTTAAAATACAGTCACAAAGTAAGATGTAACATCTGTTGGAAAATGATTCAAATAAAATCTCAGTGACAAGAATTTTCAGCCTTTGGTTTAATATTCAGTCTTGAGAGGAATATTCCCAAGGCTTTGAATTAATCTTTGGTCTGCTACGGAGTTCCATGAAGTAATAATGACGTATCTCATAATTTACTGATGCTGTGGTATGCTTGCAGATAGGAGCCTAGCATGGATGTCCTTCAGGAGGCCCAACAAGCAGTTGAACAAGACAGATGTAGATACTTATATCCAATGGACAGAAGCTGGAGACTCCTGTGGCTGAATTAGGCAAAAGCTGGAAGAAACTGTGGAAGAGGGCGACCCCATAGGAAGACATGCAGTCTCAACTACTCTGGATCCCAGAGATCGCTCAGACACTGAACCAACAACTAGGCACCATACACTCACTGGTACAAGGCCCCTGACATGGATACACACACACACACACACACACACACACACACACACATACACACACACATATGGACTGCCTGGTCTGGCCTCCGTGAGAGAAGAGACCTTAAGAGATGCAGTGAGAGAGAGACTTGAGGCCCAGGGAGTGAGGAGACCTGGTGGGGTTGGGGGCATACTCTTGGAGACAGGGGAGGAGGAATGGGTTGAGGAATTGTCTAAGGGCAAACTGGAAAGGGGATAAAGACTGAACTATAAAACGAGATTAAAGATAATTTTTTTAAAAATCTATTCCGGCACTGCCGGGGAGAGCGGACTGCTGAGGAGGGACCCGGGTCTGGTCCCGGTCGTCCGGC
>NC_034591.1:65009507-65019028 GCF_900095145.1 Mus pahari | reverse complement strand
AAGGCCTGGGCCAAGTAGTGGGAGTGGGTGGGTAGGGGAACAGAGGTGGGGGGAGGGGTATGGGAAACTTTCGGGATAGCATTTGAAATGTAAATAAATAAAATAATAATAATAAAAAAAAATCTATTCCATAGGACAGAAAGAAAAAAAATAAACATTTCTATGTGCATATCATGTCCTTTCTAACATTTTGTACATAAATTCCATAAGAAAATCTATCTAATTCATTGCTATGTTTCATATGCCAAACCAAGCTCCCACAAACAAACAAATCAGTTTATAAGGAATGTGGGCAGGCACAGATACTATTTATTTAATTTTTATTTATTGAATAAAAATTGTCCGTTGAGCTTAGGGCCTTGAGCACCATAGGTAAGCCCTCTACTCCTGAGCCACATCTTTCATCTTAGTTTTGTTTTTATTTCTACACAGGAGGTCACTAAGTTTCCCACATTACCTTGAACTCATTCTCTAGACCAGCTGCCCTTGAACTTGTGATTCTCTTGCCGTGGAATCCCAGATTCCAGATTGTGGGGATTACTGTCCTATGCCACGGGGCCTCACAAGATACACATATATATTCAGCTATAGATAGACTTTTAAAATGATTACCTGTGAATCATAAAGGAAGAAGGTTATGTATATATATTGAGGACCATTTAACTCAAACCTTTACTGTTAGAGCATAGTACTTGAGATGTTCTGTGTGACATACCTGTGAGACATAGAGAACCCCTCGCCCCCATCTTACTCTCCCTGCAGGGTTTCCTGTGAAGCTCAGGTTGGCCTCTAACTCATGTCATCTTACTTTAGCCTCCAATGTGCTGGAAACTGGGATTATAAGTGTGTTCAATCATGCCCAGCTTTAGTATAAGAAAGACTCTTAAGCATAGAGTCTCTTTTTACAGATATCTACAATCTTCCAAGAAAGAAAAGGACCTAAGTTAGTGTGGGTCTTAAATCATCTGCACACTAGACTCACTTCAGGTGTTTTCAGAGTTCTTCTTTGACACATCTAAATTACTAATGAGAGAAAATTTAGAGAAGAATAAGTAGAAACTCTAATCACAACCCCTATCACATGTCTTTCCATGAGGAGACAAGAATGTGATTAAATTTATAAAGAAATATAATAAGACCCCTTAAAAATACTTAAGATAATAAGAAAAGAAGAAAACGAGAGGATTTGTTACTTGTTTTCCAAATCAGAGATGAAGTTCTGCTAATCTAGAGAGATCAAAAACTGATGCTCTCACAATATGTTCAATATGTTCAGATATTTTTTGACAAAGACAAAATGCAGTTGAAAAAGATAAGTAAAATAGGTTTTCTTAAGCTGCTATAGTTTTGCAAAAATTGTGCTGAATTTACTGTTTAAACATAGAGAAAATGTATATTGATTTTTATTTTATACAACTGTACACACACACACACACACACACACACACACACACAAATCTAAGTGGATTTTAGACCTAGACATAAAAGCCTGATCTGTAAAGTTTCTAATTGAATATCCTTGAGGCCTTGGTTTGGCAGAGATTTCCCAGCAAGGGTCAAACTCAGTTGATATATTGTACAGCATCAAGATTCAAAATTCAAGGGAAGACAGAAACTGGGAGAACATACTTACAATACATGTGTCTGAAAATGGAATATAATGAAATAGACCAAATATGTTTGCAAATCAATGATGTAAAATGGCAAAGTGTACACAGATCATGTCACAAATGAAGGTGAAAAATAAACACCCAGAGACATGAGATAACGTCGGAGCCCATTCATTATTAGGAAAGTTAGCATTATGTAAATGCTCACTATTCTAGTGCTTGAAAATTAAAAATACTGATAAAATCCAGGGCATTTTGGACTTTCATGCATTGATGGCATGAGTATTAAATTACACCAGTTTGGGGTGGCAACTTTTAAACAAAACTATACATATTAATAGTATGGATCAACAATTGTTTTTCTAATTATTTATCCATTAAAATCAAAGTGTATGCTGCCAAAGTACTAACAGAATTATTTTCAGTTTTCTCTCATAACAATCGCTAAATGGAAATATTAAATGAGACTAAGGAGATGGTTTAGTTAGGTAGAGTGTTCACTGTGCAAGCAAATCCATGTTCAATCCCCAGCACCATGGAAAAGGCTGCACATTGGGGTATGCACTTGTAATCTCTATGTTGATGAGGCAGAGATGGACAGATCCCTGGAGCTTACTGGCTAGGCAGCCTAGACTAATCTATAAGGCATGAGTACCAATGAGAGACTTTGTCTCAAAAATAACCTGGATGGTTCCTGAGGAAAAATATAACACCCAAAGTTGACCCCTGGCCTTCATATGCACAAAAGCATATATGTACATGTACCTACATACATGAACACACACATATGTACATCAATCAGTGGTTCTTTCAAGATCTGTTAATTTCATGTATATTTGATACTTATTTGTGAATTAGCCTACATTTTATACTTATTGGAAATTTTACCTGTCCATACTCAGAATGGTTTCATGGTTATTCACAGACTTACAGATGTACAGATTGATGAGAAACTTGAGGAGTCTAATATAGACCAAGACAATGCTCTTCTCCCATTTCATTTCTCATCCTACCAAGAAGTCTTTCCATTCCACTGTGCACTTGGTGCCGTGCTTTATGCAATAGTATTCACAGACCCAGTGTTGATATTTAAGGTGTCTAAGCTTAGGTTTCTAAGGGTGAGAGTGCTGTGGTATGTCTTACACAGTAAAATGTGTTGAACAGATACCCAATGCCTGCACAGAACTGATTGATGGGAATAATTTATCAGCTTTTTTTTTTTTTTTTAACCATGTTCGAGTGTAAAAACCATGGACCATGATGGAGGTGAGGTGAATCGAGAAAGGTTTGGGGTATTTTAGCATTATTATTTTGTCATATTTTTCTAAAAATAATTTTGTGTGTTTATGTGTTAAACCTATTTTAGAAATGTTACCAAGGAAAGTTTGCTTGTATTTAGTGTGGTTATAAGACAAATAAAAATACATCACAGAATTAACATTTAAGAAGGAATTCTGGCTATGTATTTTTTTTAAAATTAGGAATAATACTTTCTTTTTAATCCATAAAGCATTCATTGCAGAAACTGAAAATGCTTGAAAATAAATGTAAAAATATTAACATCACAGGGATGCTTTACACTTAGTATCTAACATATTTTACCTTAATTTTGTAATGGATAATTGGAAACCACTCAGAGTATTCTGATAATGGAAGGATGATTTTTCAAAGGCACGAAAGGAAGAAACCAGCAGGAAGGACTCTAATTTCCTCCCTAGAGGTGACTCAAGTTTCGAGTTTTTAGAACCTAAAGAAAATCACATGGGCTTTATCTCCACAGGTCTTGCTGCCTGTCACTCATTTGGTGATCTTTTAATGTATACCTGGCAAGATTTCAGGCACCAGGAGTACTAGAGTATTTTACAGAACACAGGCATATAGAACACTTTTAGATAGGGATAATTGTTTTAAAGTAAAGCATGATGGGATGGAAAAAATTGATTAATCTAGATAAGACTGACAAACAATGCCCTGGGCATTAACAGTGAATTAGGGAGCTAAAGGACAAGAAAAGGAGAGCCATCACAGCGTTTTGAGAGGAGGCCATAAAGGGTTCAAAAGTAAAGTACAAAGGCAGCAAAGAAGACAGTTCGTGACTCTGACGGCACAGGGTAGACCAGGTCCAGAAGAGAGCTTAGGAAATTCTCAGTGCATGAGATTTGCCAAGTTAAGCAAGAATAAGAAGCTTATTAGGACCATAGGCATGAATGACATGTGAGATAGAGGAAAGAGGAAAATATTAGCAAAGGAATGGAAAGAAAATGATGGTCCCAATATGACCTCCCTGAGGGGAGAAAATGAATCTGAGCAATGGTATACATTAAAAAAATCTAATGACACTAATCTAATGACTCTTACCTTAAGAAATCGTTTTCATATAATGGCAATGATTTTTTTTTTCTTTTTCTTTTCTTTCTTTTATTTATTTATTTATTTATTTATTTTTTGAGACAAAGTCTCATTGTGAAGCTCTGACTGTATTGAAACTCACTATATAGACCTAGTGGTCCTTGAACTCACAAAGACCCTCCTGCCTCTGCTTCTTGAGTATTTGCATTACATATTGTGTCACCGCATAGAAGTGTGTATTACCACATCCAGCTACATTTTAAAATATTATCTATAGCTTTGTGTTCTCTCTCATTAGAACTGTAGTAATATAATTGTTCACTCTTTAATTGTATCACTGGATTTTACTATACAGAAAGAATATTGTCATTTTGTTGATAGGTTTTTTGTTATTTTCTCTCATTCCCAGTTTCCTATTTAAAAATTTAAAAATTACATTTTATTTGCTTTGACTTTAAACTTCATCATTATTGTTCATATTCAATCTGTTTCTTTTTTCCGATAAATCCATTGTTATAAAATTATTCCATTTTGGAAAAAGAAGTTGTGATTTCTCTTAGTAACAAAACTGGACTGACATACACATTTCATCTTTTATCTTTGTTCCACACATGTTTCAGGTAATTCAATATTGTACAATTTCCTTCAAGGCCACAAAAATCACCCCTATTTATAGGAAACAAGCTCTTTCCAAATAGCAAGGACACTTAAATCAATTCCTCCAGTTCTTTCTGAGGACGTCCTTGTAAATAATATAAAAATCAAAAATGTGTATGATGATACCTGGAAGTTTCTCTGATTATATGTTCTAATGATTTAAAGATTGTCCATTTTTGTAATTGCTATAAAATTGTTGTCTAACTTCTGTAAGTTAAAGTTGTGTGGATCAGAAAAAGAGGTGAAAGGTAAGTGGGAAAGCAGAGCATAACTTAGAGCATCCTGGTATACAACTGACATCTTTGATGGGAAGTCCCTGCTCCCTTCTCTTTACACAAATGAAGGAATGCCCTTGCTTCCTACACCCTCAGGGTAACATGCTACCAAATATCTTCAAGTTCCTATCTTCAAAGAGCCACCTGCAAAAGAAATAAAACTTAGGACGATTACAGATTATATTAATGTTTTCTTCATGAACCAAAGGCATACATTTTTTATCATCCTTTATCTTAAAGGGAAATTAGTTTTATATACCAGTTAGACAATGACTGTCAGCTCTGTCACAGTAGAGTTGCAGAAGCAGAGCAAAGGAGGTGTAGAATAATAGAAACGCAAGGATGAGGACAACATTCATCTCTCAACAGATTAATTCTCAGATCCATGTTCTCAGTTCTTTTCCCAAATTGTACGACAAAAACAAAGCTTAAAACACGATCTCTTGTTTGTGTTTTCGTTGTGTATTGTGTCTGCGTGTGCTCTATGTGAGCAGACAGAGTCTTGAGGTCAGGCCTTTCTTCCACTCCCCTCCAAGTTAATTTTTGAGACAAGGTCCCTCATTTAAATGGAAACCCTTCAATATGGGTATGCTGGCTGACCAGCAACCTTCCTCCATCTCTACTCTTAGAAGGCAGAGGTCACTGGCACTTACTGCCTTACCTGGCTTTTTATTTGAGTTCTGAGGAATCTAAACACAATTCCTCATGCTTGAGTAGCAGGCACATTACCACCCTAGCATCGCGACAGAGATCTAAAACGCCCTTCTTTAAAGCAGCATGCTTCAGAAATTCCATCTTTTATTCCAAATGTTGGTCAAAGTTTTAGTTTTACCATAAACACAGAGTAGTATAAGTTTAAGTGGCTTTTATTAAATGAAAGGCCATTTTTCATTTTCATTTATAACTTTTTGTACCAGATCATTCCAGTGGAAGCCTGTTCTTAAATTACATAGGTTATCTGCCTCTTCAGATCTCAGAAATATTCAACTTTTGAAAGGCACTATGATCAGAGTCCTAAACTGGAAAAGACATCTTCAAATGTTATGTGTATATGCAATCCTTTATATTTGAATGGAAATCATTATTTTCGAATTACATCATAAAATGCCTAATAAAACCACAGCTCTGAGTTTCAGATAATTCTATATTACTCCCTTTTAATAGAACTCTCTTTTTTTTAATGCTTGCTACTGAATGAACTTCATCCTTTATTCAAAGGCACTGCCTGGATGATGCCTTTGTGCTGCCGACACAGGCAAATGTTTAGTCCTTCTTCTCTGCAAACTGCTTGTTTGTTTGTTTGTCTGTCTGTCTGTCTGTCTGTCTGTCTGTATGTCTGTCTGTCTGTCTCTATTCCCTGTTCTTCTAGTGACTGTTGGCATCAGGGGCATCTTGGATTCATGGATGAATTTCTGCTCAATATCATTTCTGTCAAGTGGGCAATTAATGAGAAGTGAACCATGAAGGGCACATCTCCAGATATTTATGAACCACCTCTTCCCTGCAGCCTTCCATTCAACAACAATCATTTCTGAGTGTCAACTGCTTTTTGATAGTTTTTCTTCCAAGTGGTAAAAATACAAATGGGAAAAATATCCTAGCTGTGAGCACATTAAATAATATTTATAGACTTGATGTTCCATATATATTTTGGGTGTATATTTGTACTTTAAACCAGAACACAATAGGTTTAAGAAATAAAAGCTACTTTTTAAAATTAATAATTTCTTACATTATTTAAAATGCTGATTATTGGCTCATGACTTCTTTGTGCTTGCACCATGTTTGTCTGTATATAACTAGAGATGTATTACTTATTGTTAGATACAAACAGTAAGAAAGCAGTGTAGGAAGTTACAAAAGAGTAGGCAGACGTGGACAAGTAGATAAGAATAAAATAGCACATCATTTTACTTCTTTGTGCAAAAAATTCTTATTAACATAATGATGAATGCTCATAAGGCCAAATATATATATATATATATATATATATATATATATATATATATATATATATANTATATATATATATATATATATATATATATATATATACAAGGATGTATTTAACGTGAACCTTAACAACTACATTGAAAATGTTGAATAACTGAGCCATTGTTATTGCTAAAGAGTAATGGGGTAGATTTCCACAGAAGTCATCAAGAAGATGTAAAGTATTGTCCTGGTTAGGTCTTTGTTAATCTGACACAAGCCAGACTTATCTGGGAAGAGGAACCTAAGTTGAGAAAATGCCTTCATTAGATTACTTTAGGAAAGTCTGTAGGACATTTTCTTGATTCATGATTGATGCTAGAGACTCCAGCTCACTGTGGGTGGCAACATGCCTTTGCATGTAGTCTTGGATTCTATGAGAAAGAAAACTGAGCAAGCCAGGGAGAACCACCTAGTAAGTAGTATTACTCCATGGCCCCTGCTTCAGTTTCTACCTCCAGGGTCCTGTCTTGACTATCTGCTCTGAATTTCATCAGTGATGTACTATGTCAGTTGAGTGGCAAGATAACTTACCTTCCCTTAGTTGTTTATAATCTTAGTTTTTATCACAACAATAGAAACCAAAACTAAGCAACTATGGAGGACATTAAAGCACTAGCATTTTTTAAAAAGACTTATTTATTTATTTTATGTATATGAGTCCTCTATCTACATGGACACCTGTATGTCAGAAGAGGGTATGAGATCACATTACAGATGGTTGTGAGCCACCATATGAGTGCTGGAAATTGAACTTAGGACCTCTGCAAGAGCAGCCTGTGCTCTTAACCACTGAGCCATCTCTCAAACCCAACTTTAGGACTTCAAAAAAGATAAATTCTGATGTTAAATGACAAAATTTAGTACAGGGCCTGATAGATAGCCCAATGGATGTTTACTATAAAAACTTGGTGACCACTGGCCAATGCATCAACTCCCTTTATCGGAAGGAGAGAACTGACTCCCAAAAGTTACCCTTCCATCTTCACGTGTATGCCACCATAAAAATAATAGATAAAATTAAAATCAAAAAATTATTATTGGCAAACTAAGAGATAGAAAAAGGCTTCATCAAAGTTCTGAAATGAATTTCAAGACAATACCACAGGCTTTAAAAAGTTGTGATTCAGCTGGGTGCGGTGGCACATGCCTTTAGTCCTACCATTCAGGAGGGAGAGGCAGGTATATCTCTGACTTTGAGGCCAGGACAGCCAGAACTACATAGTGAGATCCTGTCTCATAAGACTGACTGACCAACCAATCAGCCAACCAGCCAACCAGCCAACCAGCCAACCAGCCAACCAGCCAACCAGCCAAACAGCCAAACAGCCAAACAGCCAAACAGCCAAACAGCCAAACAGCCAAACAGCCAAACAGCCAACCGACTGACCGACCGACCGACCAACCAACCAACCATTCAATAAACAAACAAAACACCATCTCCCCAACAAAGTGGCTCTTTTTCTTAAACATTAAGACTAATATGATTTCTAAACATAAACTTAAGCTTAAGAGCTATCCTCTACTTAACTTCTCCACCATGTTTAAGGATTCTTTATGCCTCATAGACACTTGATTGAAAAGTGCTTTAAATCAGAAGGGTTACAACACTACAATATAGAATTCCACAGATTTTGTTTTTCCTGCTTTAAACCATATAGACAATCCTCTCTTCATTTGTAGGAGGCCACGGCCCCTCCCCTGGGCTACCCGAAGCCTCACCTTAAAAGATGGCACCTGTTGGCTATGGAGCTTGTGGTAAACAGGTCCATATTTGGTGGTGATATGTTCCCGTTCTTTTGGTTGGCTGAGGCCACGCGCCTGGTGGAGTGACGTGGCCTGCCTCGATTGGAGTGGATGAGAGTATAAAAGGGCTTGTAGCCTGGGGCTCAGGGGAGATGAAGAGGGAGAAGATTGTTCAAGGTTCGTGAATAAACTGCTGAGAGAAGAGCTGGTGGTTGCGTCTTTCTGGCTGGTCGAGAGGACACAACATTCATTGACATTTTCTCTCTGAGGCAATTTCATATGAACTTATTATCTCTTTGCTTTTGCTTTTCCTCTTCCTCTCTGCCTAGAGATTTAATTCAGAATTACATGCATTCCAAGCAAGTCCTTCAAAACTGAACTATAAACTCAGCCTTCCTTTTTGGCCCAAAGTCCACCATCTTTGGACCTCTCAGAACTCCTTTATCCTTAGGTTTAGCCTCTGTTATCGTGCCACTATTATAGCTCAATTATCTTAAATGGCAATAATCAATTTTCTGCCCTCAAATGTTTTAAAGTTAATGCCTTCTTTAGAAACTAAACCTCACAGTGACCCCCCCCAGAAAAACCCACTCCTTTTGAGGCTGTGCCCATGTATTTAAAAAAAGCACACAAAGCTTGAGAATGGATGTTGCTGTGTCACTACATCCCTTGTGAATTGTGGAGAAAATGTGTCCTTAAATTTCTTTCACACTTTTGACTACACATATGTTCCAACTGGTAATAAGGCACATGCTCCACTATGTTCATAGCAGCCTTATTTATAATAGCCAGGAGCTGGAAAGAACCCAGATGTCCCTCAATAGAGGAATGGATACAGAAAATGTGGTACATTTTCACAATAGAGTACTACTCAGCTATTAAAAACAATGAA
>NC_034591.1:64977935-65009142 GCF_900095145.1 Mus pahari | reverse complement strand
CCAAGGAGCTGAAGGGGTCTGCAACCCTATAGGTGGAACAACAATAGGAACTAACCAGTATCCCCAGAGCTCATGTCTCTATCTGCATATGTAGCAGAAGATGGCCTAGTCAGCCATCATTGGGAAGAGAGGCCCCTAAGTCTTGCAAACTTTATATGACCCAGTACAGGGGAATGCCAGGGCCAAGAAGTAGGAGTGGGTGGGTAGGGGAGCAGGGGCAGGGGGAGGGTATAGGGTACTATTGGGTTATCATTTGAAATTTAAATAAAGAAAATATCTATTAAAAAAGTTGAAAAAAGTACATATTAATCAAATAATAGTAACAAATCATAAATATATTTATATTAAATATTTTTGTTTACATATACTTTCTATCACTTTTATTAGACTGAGACAAATTTGCATTCTAAAAATGGGAATTGCCTGTTTATTTTTATATAAATAGTTAAATCTTAAGTGAACATTTTATACCTCAGGTATAGAATACTTTGAGCACTTTTCAGAGTTTTGTCAGAATTGTTGTGATTTATAATCACTTATGCTGAAAATTCCAAGTAACAAAAATATAAAATGGCAGATAATTAATGGTCATTTGAGCAATTGCTAGAAATTCTGCCCTAACATCCCAAGCCCAAATTCATTTAATGAAGTTTTTGAAAACTCAGTTAATAATTCAACTAGCAAATGTAAAAAAAAAATCCAATATTCTAATTCAGTACAATCCAAAGACATACTAATTTGGTACTTAGAAGCTGAGGGAGGCAGATGTGCAAACACTAAGTCTTTGCTTTTTTGTAAATAGGCCACTATGTTTCTGTAGAATCAGAAAACTTAGTATGTGCAGTACATCACTATAATTCACCATCTAAAATGACTCAAGTTGGAGCTGAGTGTTTTCAGGCAGCACTTGCTGACGCTGCATGATGTAGCTGCATGCACATTGCCCACAGTGGTTGTATGTTCAAGAACCAAGGCTGCAGTGAAGTCATGTAATGTAGTATGGGAGCAAATCTCTCAGGTTTATGATGTGTTTCATTTTGAGTTAATTTTGATTATTTTGTGTGTTAAGAAACCTTTACAAGACCAAACTTTTCTTGGCCCTCAAGTTAAGTTTCACAATCCCTTTTTAGGTCAAGATCCTCAGTTGAAGAAGCTCGGACAAAGCCTGGTGTCAAGGGCTACCAGTCAGAACCTGATGACAGTTTTGTTTAGCTTAGATTTCCACAAGTGTGTCAAGATCTCATACTCACTGGCAAATCTCCACAAGGGAAACCCACAGTCTCTCTAACGAGGGAGGAAGAAGAAGCACAGAGTTCAGGGAGCTGTGGACCAGAGGGGGATGGTGAAGCAGTTCTTGGTCTGACACAGAGCCTGCCTTTGAGCTTATTTCCTTTTTAAAGTTTGGCAATCTTGCCTATCTTCCAGAGTTAATGCGCAGCATGTAAGCCACAGGAGTGGGGTTGGTTACTTCCCTTAACCAGCTCTATACATACTAGAGCCAAAGACAGGGTCTAAATCAATTCAGTGAAAACACATTCTCCAAAATAGGATTAGCTAAAGATATTTGGACACACAAAAATATCAATTGACAAACTACCAATTTTACAAATTTATCACCAATCTATCAGGTAATTCTGTTGGCCAATATTCTTTTTGAATATATTCTATGAATATGAATGTATTCATATGAATATATTCATGAATATAGTTCTCTTAAATATATTCAATAAATGTGAATATATTACTAGTATTTTAAGATTGTTCAATTTATCAAAAGCTAAGGGTCATGGATTTAGCCTTTTCATGAATATATTCATGAAAACATATTCATAGTCTTAAACATAGTCTTAACTAAACCATGCTGAGAACATGGTGAGTTGAGAAAGAGTCAGCAAGTCCTCTACTGACTCATTCAACCAGATGCCAGGCAAAACACTGTTGTTAGGGTAACATGGAAACAAACATATTTATTTATTAGAGCCAAACTTTTTAGCACAGCTACTCTCAAATATTTTGCCTAAATATTAATGTTTTTTTTTCATGCTCAAAGTCAGAGGTGTACAAGTAATGTGGACATGAGTGTTGGCAAATCTTGTTGACTTTGACTAAAATATGATATGGACACTTCCACATATTGGTCTTCATCAGTCTGTATTGCCACACATGAACATTCAAAATCCAGTTAGTTATTCATCCTATGGGTGAATTCAGAAAGTGAACAAATGAGGAGATCAAAAGTAATGCACGAGGATGTAGCTCAGAGGGCGAGCGATTGCCTAATGTAGCATTGCAAAGGTGCTAGGCTTTACTCCAGAACCACAAAAGGGAAGAAAGTATGAGTTCTTGTGCCCAAGACTTATAAACCCATCATGGTGTAGGCTGAGACAAAGAATCACAAATTCAAGGGTTGTTTGGACTATAGAATCAGTTCCAGGATGACCTATGTAACTAACTAAAACCCTGTATTAGAATCACAAAGTAAGAAGAAATTACATGAATCAGTAAAAGAATCTTTGCATAATTTATGGAAGACTTTACATTAAACCTGCAGAATTAAGAGGGGGAGGGAGAGGAGGAGAATGAAGAGGAAGAAGAGAAGAAGGAGGAGAAGAGGAGAGAATATGTATGTTTGTTAGAGGAAATGCCAGCATATAGTAGTATCTTACAATCGGCATAATAAAATCTAGGTTATAGGAATCAGTATGTTGATAATTCTCCCTTTTCCCCAACTATTGCAAATTTGAAAACTCAGAGAGTGATGGTAGTTGTTTTTAAAATTTTTGATAATAAGAATGAAATGTTATCTCATATATATCATATATGTAAAATTGTATTTGTATTTCTCAGGAACCTTATTTTCTTATTGTAGAAATATAATACATCAAAGTGACTCTATGTTAAAACATACAAACAAGGTTAATGTGAATATAATAGCTATTCTTGCTAATTACGATTTTTAGTAAGCCATGATTAGCTTCATTAAATAACACATTAGTCTCTTTTTCTTAGCTTCATGAGATAGAGTACAATGAGATTGCTTGATTTAAGCTTTCTGTGGCTTTAAGAAGACCAAACATTTTTTCCCCCAAAGGGCAGCACAAATAATAAAAATGCAGATCCTAGCTGAACATTGTTATTCTCTGAGAAAGTCATCAAAACCACATCAAAATGTTGGCATTTCAAGAAAAAAGCTTGCATTTTATTGAGCACAACTTCTACTAGAAATTTCTGTAGTCATCATATGTGAACCCTGGACATGAAGCAGCTGTGCTGGAGGGAGTCTGACCCTTCCTTTTTTCTCTGAACTGTGCAAAGACAGAAGAAAGCTTTTGTTGTTGTTTTTCTGTATGTAGTCCCTTCCTTTCATATATATTTTCCCAACCTGATCTCAATGGGAACTCAAGCACATGGAAATCACACACTTTGTTGGTATTATTTGCTTAAACAAAGGTTTCCCAACTGCTGTCAGTGCTTGAGCTCAGTCAGAACTCATGGGGATACATGTCATAGTTCATAATTAGCTTTATCCATATGGAAACAATTAAACATTATTTATGCCACAAAACAAATGACCTAATCTGACTGCATTGGAATTCATGGCAAAGCTATTGCTCATCTTTATTTGAGTTGATTCAGTCTCTTTTACACAGAGATTTTAAGAGATAATACCATCCTTTCTTATATATTCTGTCCACATATCTAAAGGCAGGTCCCTGACTGCTATTGTGTCAGCATGATGACACTTTTCTTTGATCTGTTTCTTGTATCTTGTGAACATTCGAGTTTTCTACTTTCATAGATGAAGCTTCCTATTATCTCAAAAACCAGTGGTTTTGTTCTTGGGATACTTGTATTTGTTTATAACAATAACAATCTTATAATAATGGGATATATAGAGACTTGAACATGTTTTGAACAGCAAGTGCTTGGCTTAGGCATGTTAGATTAACTCATGATGAGTCTGGAAAACAGTGTGGAAAGACAACCAGGATAATTTTTCTTCCTTATCTAGGTATTTGTTTATATGGATTATCTCCTGCTGTATCAAGACAATGATTCTGGCACTGAAGATAGACCAATACATCTTTTATGGGGGTCAGATGTCATATGAACATATGTGGTTACAACAGCTTATCAGCGTAAGTGTAAAGAACAGAAATAAAGCCTAAATGAACAATTAGGAACTGAATAGTCATTATGAGAAATATATTCTTTTTCAGTAAAATCCATTATTTCTGGTTAGAGTCAAAGGCAGTAACAAAACTGTTTACCATAGCTTGGCACTGAAGAGAAATGATATTTTACATTATTTTCTTTTAGGAAACTATTTTTAATTGAAAGACTGATACAGCTTATCAAATACAGTCTATGTAGATATTTTAATGTAAAATTAAATTTGCATATTTTAATACAATATTTGAATTTCAATCATATTTTCAAAATTTTATGTAGCTTACAAAAATAACATTAAAATTTAGATAAGTATTTATAACATATTTGGTATAATAGCAAAAAGATTAGTTTCAGAGTGATTGTTTTTGTCATTTAATCAACTTCATTATAATTCATGTTTCAAGTACATATTTTTAGCTTTCTTGCAACCTATATATAAAATGATCTATAGTGAGAAAAGCTAAATTTTATTTATTAAATTTTATTATAATAAGGTCTTTCATTCTAGTCTGTTTGATGAGAAGTTCTACCATAAACATAACCATTTCCGGAAGATAATTACACATGCTTTATTGCTAAATACTTCTTTCTCCTACCTTTGTTAGAAGGCAGGTAATTCAAGAGGATAAAGGAATTTTTCAGTGCACAAGTAAAGTTGAATGGTATCATTTACCTGACATAGTGTCCTGTAGCTCAGACTTTCTAGGGGAAGAGGAACAACTTGAAATATGACCCCAGGCTTCAGAAATAAATACTGATTAATGGGAAGCATATGTGAAGAAGGAAGCAAATACTGTCTCATGCTAAATTAAAGAAATTTACAATAAGAGGGGGCAGAATGATTGTAAGAGCCTGAAGCAGTGGAGGATTGCTGATGTGACAGGACCACTGCAAACTGCGCCTTGGATTCACAGCAGCTGTGACTTGTGCACAAATCCTGAACAAGATCAAGCCGGCCCAAATTCCAGAATGGCTAGGAATGTTCTTATGAAGTCCCACTCCTCACTAAGGAACTACTGGCAATTGCTGGCTTCTCTTTGCATTCAGCCCTGATCTGTTGCCTGAGTTCCAGTGCATCACCACATACCCAGTCATGTATTAGAAGCACTAAGTAGATTCAGTGGGCTTAAAAGAACTACACAAGCATTCCATAGAGTCTTGTTCTCTGTGCCTTAATCAGTTGTGGCATTCTGTGTTAATCAGCATTTACTTTAAAAGAATCTTCTCCTCTCAAGTCTCTGGGGTCCGTGTGAAAGAGGAAGCAGCTGTATTGATAAGAGTCAGAGGTGATGGATTACTACAAGGCACAGTGTTTTCCAGACAGAGGAAGGTTTTTGCACCCATAAGCTCACCACAGCTAGGACAACTGTATAAAACTTGAGCAAGCTCCTGCCAGACAAAATCCTGACATGAAGAAAGAAGGTAGACATAAAGTTCTACCCCTAGCAGTGGAGCTATTGGCAATGTATAGCTGCTGGAAGAGGATGTGGTTCCTGGTAGGTCCACCATGCTACAAGAGAAGGCCACATACTCAGGAATGTAAGGACAGAACAAACAGCAACAAAATACAAAAAGGTTGGGTGGTTGGGAAGTAGGGGTAGAACCAGGAGGGATGAGAGATGATCAACGACATTGTAAAGGATTGTAAAGAACTAGGAAAAAATGGGAACAAAGAATGATATGGTGGAGGGGGGAAATATGTAAAGTTGGGAAGGAAAAGTGGTGGGTGAAAAATGGGAGGAGGTAGAGGGGAGGGAATACAAGATAGGCTGGATCTCATGGAAATGGCCAGTAATCTACTTTGCAAGAGGGAATCATGAAGAACTTAGAGGACTCCCCTGTCTCCCTTAGCCTCATGAATACGTAACTGAATACATGCTGCTCACTTATTCCTGTCTTTGTACCCCTAGAAATGCAACTATTCATTCAGTACACATGTGTTTAATGAAGAAGTAGGTTGCCTAGGCTTGAGTGAGAGCAATTGGCACACAGTTCCTGTGGGCAATGGGAGAAATGATGAGCAGTGTTAGTTAGAAGTAGATAATAAAAGACTTAGATTTCAACCTAAGAAAGTTGAATTTCATTCAGATTAGATATTTATAGAGTGAAGAAGGGTCATAATTAGAGAATTCTTGAGAGAATCACTTTAGCAGCTATCAATTATGAGTAAAATATGACAGCTTCTCACTGACATCCTTTCACATCCCTCCAAATAAATATGTCCCTTATGTGTATATACTGAGCTAAATAAATTCAATGCTATACTTAGACATGTGAATTATTATCGTTAACCACTCAAAAGTGAGAGAGAAAATGCCTTAGTTCTGAAGCTCAGCAGAATTAACCTTTAAATTTCATTTTGGTAGATCATCCTATGATGTTCTATAAAATTCATTTACAAAGTTCTAGGTCTAGCTTGTAGTGATATGGTCCTTTCTGCATTTGGTTCCCATTTTTCTTTTACTTCTTTTATGAATTATTCCATCAGTAATCAAAATTGTATAGTCACTCTGAACTCCCTGAGGATGACTCTTTAAGCAGAGAATGCAATCCAAGTTTGAGACAGTCTTTACTGTCTATATTTATATATCAGCTACTCATGCATGAACTTGTTTACAAATTATGTATCTATATCCACAGTTAGTAACTCCCCAAACATATTGCAAAGGCATTGCATATTTCGCTTGTAGAAACAACAGATTCAGAGCTGTCATTGGAGTATTATGAAGATAAATTATTGAGCCACAAAAGTCATGAGATAAATGGTAACACAGCACTTGATTTCATCCCTGAAGGTATTGTGGCACTCACTGTCAGTCAAATGCAGGGGCAACAACTTAGTTTTCATTACTAATAGCATTATTGTCATGGCTGAATCCACGATCCCATCGAAGGGGAAGGAGGCTTCTGCCAAAGCTCACAAGGCTGACTGCATAGCAATTCTAGTCTCATTTGCAGCATCTCTGTTTCACCTATAGTGATATTTGGGGGAAAGTGGGGGTTGAGGGTTTGTTTAATTGAACTCAGAATTTTTCAAAAATTACTTCTTATAAACACGAGAACACATATAGAAGCATATAAGTAAGAAATGCCTGTCATTAACTTGTCCGTGTTTACTCAAAAACATAAGCTTCACAAAACAGATATTTAATTCAAAGTGTATTTTTTCATTCTTTATTGGTTATTTTATTTACCTACATTTCAACTGTTATCCCCCTTCTCAGTTTCCCTCCACAAGTTCCTTATCCCCTGCCCCTCCCTCTATGTGGGTGTTCCCCCACCTGCCACCACATTCTTGCCTTAGCACCTTAGCATTCCCCTACAGACTAAACCACCAATCAAATTGTATTTTATTGGTCTTGATTGGGCTTAGAATTGTGTACTTGGTTTAGAGTTCTCCTTAAAAGATAGCATTTATGGATATTTAAAAATCAAAGCACTCTAACATAACTGTTCATTTTCAAATAATAATAAAGATGTAACAATTAAAGCATGTACACCAACTGTAGGAGCATGTAGCCTATATGACAGTTTTCCTGGCTGATGGAGATGATGAGCTTGGTTTCAGTGTTACCCTTTAGCTTGGGTTTAGCCATTATTCTGGGCTTTTTGCAGGCCAGGAAGCACAGCAAAGGACTATAAAAGGCAGTGGCAGTAGCCAGGCAGTGGAAATCCACACCCTACCTTTCCTTGGTTCAAACCTACTATGGTCCATAGTAGCATTTAAGGAAGAACATCATCTAAAAGCAGGTGTGTTCTTTGAGCCACTCTAATGCCTACATACCACATACCAATTTATATTTGTCCTTCCAACTCTAGATCATTGCCATTAACAAAAGTATATTGAGCTAAGTCATCCAAATGTTTATTGGATTTGAATCTAGTCTGTTCCATATAAATAAAATTAAGAAACTGGGAATAAGAAACAAAAGTACAGGCAGGAGGTGGAGTTGTGATAGACGATCTGGCTCCATATCAGAGGCAATATGAATTGATTTTTATTCACACCTGCCAGTCTCACTCCAGAGGAATAGCCCAATGTAAATGAATACTGTGATGACTATTCTTGCTTATCAACTTGACTCTTTCTGGAACTAAGTAAATCAAAAAAACGGGAGGACACACTTGCAAGGAACTTTTGCTTAATTTGAAATAAGAAGATCCACTTCTCACTTGGACCTTGAGCTAGGAAGACACACGCCTTTAATCTGGGCTACACCTGCTGCTGGATGTCTATAAAAGGGCATGGAAGAAGGAAGCTTTTACTCTTTTCTTGCTTGTTTTTGCCTCCTAGCAATTCCATCCCTTCACTTGCATTAAGTACTATTTCTTTTGGATTCTAGCAGAAGACCAGCCGAGATATCCAGCTTTGTGGACAACTTTTGTATAAATTCATTCTATAAGTTCTGGTTCGCTAGAGAACTATGACTAATGTGAATACCCTGAGTTAGAGTTCACTAGTGGGGAGAGGGAAATTGTAGAGCCCACCTCCATCAGAAAAACAGGGCATCAAGTGAGGGATGGAGTTGCCATCCCACAGTCACAAACTCTGACCCAGAATTGTTCCTGTCTGAAAGAAATTGCAGGGACAAAAATGGAAAAGTGCCAGAGGAAAAGGAGGTTTAGCAACAGGCTCAAAATGGGATCCAGCTCAAGGAGAGACCCCAAGGCCTGATACTATTACTGAGTGCCACAAAAAAAAGGACCCATCATGAATGCCTTCTGAAAGACCCAATAAGCAGCTGAAAGAGTCAGATGCAAATATTTAAACCCAACCAATGGACAGAAGCTGCTGACCCCTGTGGTTGAATTATGGAAAAGCTGAAAGATGCTAAGGAGAAGGGTGACCCTGTAGGAGGAGGACCAGCAGTCTCAATTAACCTGTACCGTTGAGATCTCTCAGATACTGGACTACTAACCAGGCAGCATACATCAGCCGATATGAGGCCCCCAACACATGTACAGCAGAGAACTGCCGGATCTGGTTTCAGTCAGAGAAGATGCACCTAACCCTCAAGGGACTGGAGGCCCCAGAGAGTGGGGAGGTCTGGTGGGGTGGGAACATCCTCGTGGAGAATGAGGTATGGGATGTGGAACAATCAGAGGGTGGACCTGGAGGGGGTTAAAATCTGCAGTGTAAAAAAAAAAAAAAGATTAAATAAAATAAGAATTCACTCGGGTTATAGAGACGAGTAAATCAATTCTAATATGGAATCTGAGAAAGTAGGGGTTCAAGAGCACAGAAATGAGCTCATTAGATAGAGATGCATTATAGGACTCTAGGACGGGAAAGAATCAATTTAAGTGGCAGACACAGTGAAGAACTTCAATGTGCTCTAGGGATACAGTACAGCTTGGCATGTGCTGGGGTACCAAAGCTGATCAGATGTTGGCTTATTAATCTAGACTTAAACTTGGAATAGACCATGAAAATACTAACACTATCTAGAAAGATTTTTGGAATTTGTGTAGAAACTGGAAAATTTGGAGGTTACTTGAATTATTTAATGAAATAAATAATCTTCGTAAAATTGAAATTAAATGAAGAGAGGGAAAATACTCTTGTGCCTACTGTTTCTCAAATGAATGATACTTTCAAAGGAACATTAACTTACTTAGCAGCTAAGACAAGGATCTATTCAATTTAACAAGGTATTATGACCTAGACAAGTTGTTCTTTCATAAAAGTACCTACATTTTTATTCTAAGAACTGAAGTTCTACACACAGGAATGTTAACTCAAAATGTAATGAACTGACAGAGGTACAAGGTCTTCTCCAAATCCACTCCAAATCATATTGCAGGAAGAAAATCAAGCTGTAACAAGCAGCCAGAGCAGGATCCTTTGATCCTGGTGTGTGTGTGTGTGTGTGTGTGTGTGTGTGTGTGTGTGTTTCCTCAGAGGAAAGGAGAAGAGGAAGGAAAGGAATCTACTAACCTTTAAGAAAAGGAATCCAAACAGTTCCTGCCAAACATGTAGGGAAATTCCTGAGAAACTACTGAAAGAATAGATTTGAGAAGGCAACCTTTTCTTCAGCTCCTGACACTGGATTATGAGAATGCAGACTTATACTTTGGGAAGAAACTCTCCCTTCTGAGGTTCTTTCAGGAGCCAGAGAAATTTTGCACTGTCAAAGATGACAGCCTCTGACAGAGATATAAATGCAACCCCATATTTACCAGCCTCTGGTTATCCATATCTTTTCCCTTTCTCACCAAGATGTAGAATATTTATTTTTCTCAGACTCTTAGCCTTGCTGGACTTGTCATTAATAGTCCTTGAAATAGGGTCACTTAAAGAGTTTCTTTTAAACATCAACAATAAATATTTCTGATTGTGGAAATGGTTTAGTAGAGGCATAAGGAGATGCTCAGCCACACGTATCTTACTAGTTGGAAATAAACATGTTTACCAAGTTAAAATATAAGGAGGCATACTGGTTACAATTGTGTATTTACAATGGTCTCCTTCTGAAACATACTTCATATTTACACTGAAGGCAGCCCTAAAGTTGCATGCTTTTACAGTATGAACCTACATACTTTCTACCTCCTCCTGCACCAGAATCAAGTCCCACACCACAGACAGCCATACCTGGTGTGGCAAACAAATGCACAATGTTGTAAAATGAGAAGAGAATGTCACCTTTCCTCTAATCAAATAAAAGCCCTTCTAGACATGTTTCTTCTGGGACTTCCATGACATTAATCCCACTTGGAAATCATCTACACAGGTGATTTAGCACATAGAATACCCTAGCAAGGAAAAAGAAATTACTAGAGTTATGGCATTAATAGGAGCAGGCTGTGTAACAAACACCTTTATTTTGAAGTCGTTTGTCTGAAACACAGGCTCTTCTTAGGTCCATTATATGATGTCATACCAATGAAAACTTCTGGAAGACCAATGCCTGACAGAGGCAAAGTGTGAGCTACAAAGTCTAATGTATGTACAACTTTGAATTTTCTAAGAAGCTACACCAATAAAAGGATATAGTAGCCATATTTATGGAGAGAAAATAAGAGGAAGGCAGAGGGGGAAGAGGTGCACCCACCTTCCAAACTGAGCCTATCTGTGCATGTAACCTATCATAAAAAGTTTTTGTTCTTGATAGCAAAAGAGCATAGAGAGACAATATTTCATCTAAAACTTCCCTAGTTATGGATAAAGGAGAAATTGGGTACAATTCCCTTATGATACATTATTACATCTATAGATACACACAGATATTTTCATCTTCAAATTTTGAGGACCACTCAGAGGAAATTTATCATGATTCACGCTTTTGGGTACTCAGAGTTCTAGAGGCTCCCTTCTATGGAGGGAAACCAGGACACTTTTTTAACACAAATATTTCTAAGGATCTGGCTAGTATAAACAAACCCAAGGCATGTGAATGACATGCTTTCCATAGTAGTTAGTAATTTGGTAGAAGCAATTTTTTAGATTTCATATCATCTCACAAAGTCAAAAGTTTGGATACCTTCAGAAAGATTGGACTCAAGTGTCTAAGGCACAAGTCACTTACTGACAGACTTTTCTGATGATAAACCAGGGGAGGGGATAACATTTGAAATGTACTTAATTAAAATATCCAATTAAAAATGCATCCTGTTTTTGCATCTAAGTTTTTAATTTCTTCTTTTGTATATTTTAAAGGGGCTGATCCTTCTTTGATTATGTTAAAAAATGTCATGTTCCACAAAGTCTAGATAGATACCCATTGAGAACATGGAAGTCTCACCATTGAGTCTTTGTGTATTAGGAATAAGTTCATTCAAGTTACTTTAATCTCTTTTCCCATGTTTTGACTGTAATCTCTCTCTCTCTCTCTCTCTCTCTCTCTCTCTCTCTCTCTCTCTCTCTCTCTCTCTTTGTGTGTGTATGTGTGTGTGTGTGTGTGCGTGTGTGTATGTATGTATGCATTTAACATGAGGGGCAGCACAAACATGCTTTAGCAAACTGCAGACAGGGAAAGGAAGAAAGTAAGGTTCAGTACGGGGGTAGAAAATTAAATGATTCCTAAAACTTCCCCTGGGTAAGAGGTATTTTCTATCAGAAGGCCAACCACATTCTCTAGAAAAGAATAATGTAGAAATATGGAAACAAAAGATATTAAGAGCCATAGACTTTGGAATTTTTATATACTTTTTTTCTAAAACTTTGTTTGGAGTGTGTGGCATTAGATCATACATTCATTCACTTAACACCTGAGTTCCATTTATTCAATAAGTAAAATTTTCCATTTAGCATGACAGGTGCTGGAAATGAATGCTAAGTAACTGTGTTCTGTTCCTCAACAATTCCTCATATAAGCCTAGGGATGAAGTTTCAGGAATTCAGACAGAAAATGACATGTCTGGTGGCACAAGAGAAATATTACTGAGAATGACAGTCAAATTTCACCAAGAAAACAATCTGTATAAGGGACATGAAAGGAAGCATGTTTCTGGGGATCCTCCTGTCTCTGTACCAGCAGTGATGGGATTGATTATAGGTATGGACCACCCAGCACAGCTTTTCTATGTGTGGTCCAGGCATTAAACTCAAGGTTTAGGTTTGTAGTTGCTTCATGACCTTTCTGTAATAAAATACTCTGGTGAAAATAGGTTAAGGTAGAAATGGTTAATTTGTTTCCCAGTTTCATGCTACTGTCTATCGTGGTTGGGAAGTCGCTGTGATAGAATCTTGAAAGCTTGTACAACCACTCTGGAAATCAGTCTGGCGGTTCCTCAGAAAATTGGACTTAGTACTACCGGAGGACCTGCTTGTGGACGTTGTACATCGTGGTGCGGAGCCTAGTGCGCACCACGATGTACAACGTCCACAAGCAGCTTCATTCCTCCTTAGGATAAGGAACAAAATACCCATGAAAGGATATAGGTACAGAGACAAAATTTAGAGCTAAGATGAAAGGATGGACTATCCAGAGACTACCCCATCCGGGAATCCATCCCATCATCAGCCACCAAACCCAGATAGTAATGCACATGCCAGCAAGATTCTGCTGAAGGGACCCTGATATAGCGGCCTCTTGTGAGGCTATGCTAGTGCCTGGCAAACACAGAGGTGGATTCTCACAGTCAGNTATTGGATGGAACACAGGGCCCCCAATGGAGGAGCTAGAGAAAGTACCCAAGGAGTTGTAGGGGGCTGCAACCCTGTAGGTGCAACAACAATATGAACTAACCAGTACCTGAGCTCGAGTCTCTAGCTGCATATGTAGCAGAAGATGGCCTAATTGGTCATCATTGGGAAGAGAGGCCCCTTGGTTTTGTAAACTTTATATGACCCAGCACAGGGGAAGGCCAGGGCCAAGTAGTGGGAGTGGGTGGGTAGGGGAGCAGGGGCGGGGGGGATGGTATAGGGAACTTTCGGGATAGCATTTGAAATGTAAATAAAGAAAATAATAATAAATAAAAAAAAAAAGAAAGAAAGAAAGAAAGAAAGAGATGCTCATGTACATCTACTGTCAGGAGGCAGAGTAAGGAATGCTAGTCTTGAGCTCTTTTTGGTCCATTTCACACATCCACTCAGGGGATGGTTTCACTCACAGTGCGTGCGTCTTCCCACCTCCAGTAATGCATTCAAAACATCTCACTCATAGGCATGGTCAGATCCTAGATTCTCTTGAGATGACAATTAACTCTCTCTATCTCACTGGCCATGTCATCCTTCCAGTGACTGATTGACTTTCTTGGTATTCATCCTTTTATTTCTGTTCCTCTTGCCCTGGGCATCAAAAGCCTGGAGTTGAGCTTAGTGAAAAAAACACCAGGAGGCCAAATTAAATCCCCTACTGAAAATGAAGCCTGGGTGTAGATGACTTTGATATGTGACCTTTCCTGGCCCTGAGAATTCTCATTGCTAAGTAGCTTTAATTTCAAATTATCTTTCCTTTTGACCATTTAAACATAGTACTAGCATATAGTGCTAAATACTGCTGTTAGAGAAAATGCAATAACTATTCTGTAACCCTTAGAGATGTAAAATGAGAATACACAATGTGCAAGAAAACATAGTTAGGAGCTTAAATAACATACCAAGGTCAGATACTGAATTTTGCTTATGATAAATGACTTAATAAAAGAGATTTAAAAAAAAAAACCAAGTGGTTATAACTACTCCCATACCCCCAGTTATGCCATAAAAATAATGATTAAATCCAACAATAGGCTCAAGCATCATATTTTATCCACTGTAATAATAGATAGGGGTTTAAAATCACTTTTATGGCAACACAAATTTCCCAGTGAACAGAACGCTGTAGCTTTTCTTGGACACTGAAACAGAACTTGGCTTTTGAAGCTATCATTTCTGAGCACACAGATCCTTTTAGCTGTTGACCACAGAGGGAAGCACCTGCTGATCAACCCTATGCTGACCTCTCCACTGAGGGCTTCAAGGTTTGCCCTGCAGGGACAGGAATGAACTAAGGCTGCTTGTCTAAAGGTGTGCAAACTGCAAAGTAAAAATTGGCAATGAGGAGTTAGGAAGACAGCTCAGTAAAATTTGAGCCTTGTAAGCACTTGAGTTTGAGTCCCAGAAATCATGGAAAAGAAAGTAAATAAAGCAAACATGATGAGGTATTTTTGTGATCCCATTGCTGGTGAGCTGAAGAGTGACAGGAGGATCCCAGAAGCTTACTGGTCTTTCCAATGAGTGACCTATTTCTTAAAACTCAAGGTGGGAAATACTTTAGGGATGACATCTATGTTTCTCTGGCCTCCATAAGCATGTGTACACATTTAAATGTGGACTCACACATGAATATGCAAACATACACTCATGCAATGCATACATGTAGCAGTTCTTTCTTAGGGGCTCACAGTCTTACTGCCCAGAGTTGGAGTTCAGCTGCCTTTTCTCCACTGCTTTGGAGGCCTTGTCCAGAGACTAACAGGAACAAATAGAGGTGATCTCAGACTCAAATGCTTAATAGACAGGACTCTACCCACAAACCAAGACTTGCCTTTCACAAACTTACTGAATTAATAGAGTTTTAGCATGTCACCAAGTTCCTTATCCCAATGCAGAATTTTATCCTGAGAATGTAGTATTCCTTCATTTCTCTAGATTTTAAGATATATTTTTATTCATTTACTTATTCAAGTGAATGTTTCTTTTAGAATGTTATACTTGAGTACTATATTTACATACTTATATCAGTTCTCCTCCTTTTCCAACTCCTCCAGCACCCAAGTCCTTTCTAATACACATATTTTTATTTAATTATTATTATATATACACATACACATATATGTATGTATATATATATATATATATATATATATATATATATATATGTATGTATATATATACATACCATGATGATTCTCTTTAGTGTCATTTATATGCATACGTGTCTTAATAAAATGGTAATCTAAACAAGACAAGCCCTACAGAAACACCAGTTACATGCCAGTGCAAATGGGGGAAATCTCATGAGGCCTTACTCCTAGGTAAAGAGTTACAGGCAATCAATTAAGTCTTATTAACTGTATGGGCTGGCATGGCACCTGTGTGAGGTTCTTGCAGGACAATCTCCTGCTGCACCTGTTCCAGTTGCTATGTCAGTTGTATCTTGACAATAAGGCTGCAGATCTTCCACATGATGGCCAGTATTTGTCTTCAGAGGTGAGAAACTTGTGACCACAAATCCTTAGTGCATCTTCTCTAGTTTAGTCCCTTTCCAATCTCTCTCTTTTGTTTACATTCTATTGTTACCACATATTATATTCATTTTATGTAGGAGAGATCATCGATAAATTGAATTATAACATGGTTTGCTTGTCAAAATATGTTGGAGAGATGGAACATGGTTCAGGGGATAAAGCACCTGCTATGCAGGAGTGAGATCAAAGTTCAGGTTCACAGAACCCATGTTAAAAAAATAAAAACATAGTAGGGTTAACTACTGCTTATAATCCTGATAATTCAGAAGCAAAGACAGGATTCCCAGAGCCAGTTAGCTAGCTAGGACAGTTGGGATCAGCAAGCTCCCAGCCCAGCAAGAGATTATGATTCAGTAGATAAAGTGGAGCTATTGAGGAAGACAATTGTTATCAACTTCAGCTCTCCAAACACACACATGCACTCCAGGTGAATAAGCATATAAGTTTGTGTTCATATACACACAATCACCCATACACACAGGCATACATGCATACTTAAACATCGAAGAAGCTGTTAAAAAATACTTCCTACAGTAATTAAATATGGAAATGAAAATTCCATGCTTCTCTGGAGAAGTGGTTTTGAATTTCAATCTTTCCTGCAAAGCTCAACCTCCAACACGAAAACAAGTGCTGGTTCTGAACACGCACAAGTACGTTTCCTTGGTTTCTTCCACCTTTGATTCTATTTGCCTTACTTTATGATAATACAATCCTTTTACCTCCATACCTGTCACTGGCAAATGGCAACTAAATAAAACAAATTAATTATGCATGTACACAAAACAGCCTAGATTGATATCCAAAGATTCTTAGACAGCTAGGGGACAGCAAAACTGTCTTTTTTTGAGTCATAGCCTCACAGGAAATGGAGAGTCTCCATGGACTCACCAAATACACAGATGCTTTCTGTTTGTCTTATTTCAAAAATTATTTATCATTTTATTCAAAGTGATTCCCAGAAGAGAAAAATGGATTTTAATTATTTAGGGGATGGGGGAATGAGACAGGGGTCATATTTAAATATCAAAGTATCCATATGTATGAGTCACAAGTAGAATCAATCCCTGTATAGGATTTCTAAAGTAGCAGCATGTGGTCCATGAGCCTAATTCACTCCTTCAGGGTAGGCACCTGCAGAGTGTGAGAGATAAAAAGATATTGGAAAAAAATGATAACCTCACTCAAACATTACTTAATATTATGTATAGCTCAAAGCATTTTGGGCAAATCTGTGATGTGGCCCAGAGAGACACGGTAGATAAATTGCAGAATACTAGAATATTGAGAGGCTCCTGTGGTTTCCTGTAGGCTTTCAAGAAAGAACAACATTTATTTATCTCAATGATTAAATAAGGCCACATTTTAATTTCATATTGTTTCCCCTAGAAGAATCTAAAGTTATTCTGATGTTCAGCTCATTTTATAGTGGTTGTTGCCAGGTAGAAACAGTCTATAGTAGTATTGTTTGCAATAGAACATGGTGCCTGCCTCAATATCAAAACAAGGTAGAGATAGCTTAAGCAACACCACTTATTCCTATTATTCTGGAGGGTTGGATACCTAAAGAACATTGTGGCCACTGTGGTTTCTACTGGGACTTCTTTCAGTCTTCAGCTAGGCATCTTCTGCTAGGGTCCTTGAATACTTCTGGGTCACAATCTTCTCTACATGCAGAGGCACTGGTCACATAGGGTCAGGTCCCACTTTACCAACTCTATGTTCGCTTATATTCTGAGGTTCTGACATACAACTTTGACATTTGAATTGATAGGGGAGACAAAGTACACTTTGCATTTACTTCTCCTGCATGTTTGAAATTTGGTGCTCCGTCATAACTAGATCTTCCTCTGTAGACCATACCTTCACCATGTTCCATACTCACTTTTATATTACTTTTATATTGTGGTTCTGAGAACAGCCCCATATTTTTATTGATATTAATTATCTCTTTATTGTAACACCGACATGACTCCAAACATAGCATCCAGTGCAAAGCAAGCAAATAAAATGTCTTTGGATAAAATACAAGGAATGTAACTAATCTACATCGTTGTAATAACTGTTATAATTTTCATTTATATTCACCTTGGGGTTTGTTATGACTCTTGTATTGTCTCCTGCTTTGCCAACACATATCATTTTCATTTGGACAGACATTTATCTAATTGTTCATTGACATTTTGGGGAATCATTGTGCAGCCTTGCTCAATTCTAAGTAACTGAGATCTCCAAAGTGGAAGATTTTAGTAGGTGATTCTTAGGAGGCCCTGAAGTTTTCTAGCTGCTGCTGTTGCTCTGTCATTTCTTTCTCTGATATTAAAGTCCTAGAGAGAAGGGAGGCTACTAAAATTCAGGAATTCAACAGAATTTACACAGCTTAGGGGGTAGGGAAACTTCAGCAATCTCAGGAAGTCCCTGAAACTTACCACACTCACAAGGATCCTTCCCAAGGTTATATCATCAGTAATACTGCTTGGGAAAGAGGCCCTTCAACTGGTTGAACTGCCTCCAGACTAACAGAGATGCAGCTTTTGTAAGTCATCAGCTATACTTAGGTGGGTATTTGATGATACAGCTATTTTGAGTCAACTCTGCTTCTTTAAATAATATTTTACCCATAGTCCAGAAAGTAATTATAATAAATAAAAGTTCACCAAGCTAGACTTACTTACATCGCTATTTTAGTCTATAGATGATGCCTTTTCTGGAGTGAATAGACATTTGCTCAGGTCTTACTGGGAAACATTATTTAACACAGTTAACCATATTGCATCACAGATTACCTATGGATGAATCTCTCTCTCTCTCTCTCTCTCTCTCTCTCTCTCTCTCTCTCTCTCTCTCTCTCTCTTTCTTTTTCTTCCTCTAAGACTGGAACATTAAAATACTGCTTGACATTCACTAAAGGGTTGCTTTTCCCTGAACTATGTATCAAAATATGTAATAGGTGAAGAGTAAGAATTTTTTCTCCCCTTCATCACTTGACAAGAACCCACACAGAGTGATTTTCTCTCTAGAGCTTCCAGTTCCTGGTTAGCTAGACATCTATGCAGAGTAGAACTCCACTTGGGGTCTTTAGAAATGCAAACCTTGTAAGTATGTTAGACATCCTGAAGCAGAGTTTCTTGGGGCAAAGAGTCAGCTTCAGAAGTTGAAGTGGTACTTTTTATGCATAGTCAGAGATACAAACTCTACTTAATGAGGAGGTGAGCCCTGAATGTAGCTACACTTTGGAAATATCTAGTAAGCCTTAAGTAGTCTCCTGGGTTTGCTCCCTAGCCTGTGAGCAGGATTTTCAGAACTTTATAAGTAGTTTTAATTTATAACAAAAGGACGACTATTTGGTAAGAAAATAGACTATTACTAGTAATGTGTGTGAACATATATGTATGTTTATGTGTGTCTGTGTGTGTGCATGTATGAGTGTGTATGTGTGTGTGCATGTATGTGTGTGTGTGTGCGTATGTATGCATGTGTAGGTATGACTACAAATCAGAGATGGCCAACTTGGTTATTTCCGTATGGGTTCTGGGGATATAAATCTGATCATCAGGCTCGGTAGAAAAAGCCTTTACTTACTGAAGCATCTTGCCAGTCACTTTACCTGTTGTTTTTCAAGACAGAGTCTCTCTGTAATACTGGAGCTTGCCTTTACCATTAGGATGCTTTCCCAGCAAGCCCCTGGGTACCACCAGTTTCTCTGCCCACCTCCCAAGTGCTGGTGTTACAGGGGCACGGCATCATCCCAGCCTTGACATGGCTGCTGGGATCTGAACCCAGATCCTCCTGCTTGTGCAGCAACCAGTTTACCCAAAGGAGCCATCTCCCCAGCCTCCTAATTGTAATTTTTAATAATTTATTTGATAAATCATTTGAATATTAGAAGACTAGTATCAGAATTAAGCATGATGTTTGGCGTTTTAACATAGAAAAGGAACACCTTTCAATTCCAGTTCCTCTCAGGGTCACTTGAATATTTTAATTCCCTTGGTTGTGCTGAATCTTCAGAGTTCATTATAAACTGTTAAATGTTATCAAGAGTATGACATTTTTCCTTTGGTATCTCCACATGTAAAAATATGTAAATGCTTTTAATTTTACTACTCAAAATTATAGGTTCTGTGGTTGTTGCAGACAGGATATTCAAAAGCTTATATAGTAGGCATTTTGGAGATCAAGATAGAAAAAAGCCTTTAGGGTTGCATGCTGTCAAACAGCTCCTTTGGTTCTTCTCAAACACACATTTTTTTCTGTGTTTTTTTTTTGTTTTGTTTTGGTTTTTTTTTTTTTTGTTTTATTTTAAGATATTTTCTTCATTCACATTTCAAATGCTATCCTGAAAGTCCCCTTCCCCTAAAGCCTTCCCCTGCCCTGCACCCCAACCCACCCACTCCCTCTTCCTGGCCCTGTACTGGGACATATGGTCTTCGCAAGACCAAGGGCTTCTCCTCTCATTGATGGTTGACTAGGCCATCCTCTGCTACATATGCAACAGTGCACTCGCTGAAAAGTGGATATTAGCTCAGAAATTTAGAATACCCAAGGTACAATTTGTAAAACACATGAAACTCAAGAATAAGGAAGAAGACCAAAATGTGGATATTTCATTCCTCCTTAGAATGGGGATCAAAATACCCATGGAAGGAGTTACAGAGACAAAGATCGGAGCTGAGACCGAAGGAAGGACCATCCAGAGACTGCCCCACCCGGGATCAATCCCATAAACAACCATCAAACACACATTTTTAAAGTCTTCCTGAAACTCTTTTTATGCTAAATCACATACTAGAGCACTCTCTCCCTATCTATTCAATATAGTACTCGAAGTTCTAGCCAGAGTAATTAGACCACAAAAGTAGATCAAAGGGATTAAATTGGAAAGCATGAAGTAAAAATATCACTATTTGCAGATGACATGATAGTATACATACGTGACCCCCAAACATTCCACCAGAGAACTTTAGTTGATAAACAACTTCAGCAAAGTGACAGGATATAAAAATAACTCAAATACATCAGTAGCCTTCCTCTACTCAAAGGATAAACGGGCTGAGAAAGAAATTAGGGATACAACACCCTTCACACTAGTCACAAATAATATAAAATATCTTGGTGTGACTCTAACCAAGCAAGTGAAAGATCTGTACAACAAGAACTTCAAGTCTCTGAAGAAAGAAATTGAAGATGACCTCAGAAGATGAAAATATCTCCCACATTCATGGATTGGCAGGATTAACATAGTAAAAATGGCCATCCTGCCCAAATCAATCTATATATTCAATGCAATCCCCATCAAAATTCTAAATCATCTCTTCACAGAGACAGAAAGAGCAATCTCTAATTCATTTGGAACAACAAAAAATCCAGGATAGTGAAAACTGTTCTCAAAAATAAGAGAAATCCTGGGAGAATCATCATCCCTGACCTCAAACTCTACCACAGAGAAATAGTGATAAAAAGAACTGCATGATATTGGTTCAGAGACAGGCAGGTAGATCAATGGAATAGAATTGAAGACCAAGAAATGAACCCACATACATACAGTCACTAGATATTTGACCAAGGAGATTAAACCATTCAGTGGAAAAATGACAGCATAATCAACAAATGGTGCTGGCTTAATGGGAGGTCAGCATGTAGAAGAATACAAATGGATTCATTTTTATCTCCTTATATAAAGCTAAAGTTCAAGTGGATCAAGGACCTTCACATAAAACCAGATACACTGAATGTAATAGAAGAGAAAGTGGGGAAGACCCTTGAGCACATGGGGACAGAGGAAAATTTCCTAAACAGAACACCAATGGCTTATGCCCTAAGATCACCAATTGACAAATGGGATCTCATAAAATTGAAAAGCTTCTGTAAAGCTAAGGACACTATCAATAGGACAGAACAGCAACACACAGTGTGGAAAAAGATCTCTACCAACCCTACATCAGATAGAGGTCTCTTATCCAAAATATACGAAGAACTCAAGAAGTTAGACTCCAGAGAACCAAATAACCCAATTAAAAACAGGGTACAGAGCTAAACAGAGAATGTTCAACTGAGTGATCTCACATGACTGAGAAGCACTTAAAGAAATGTTCAACATGCTTGGAAATCAGGGAAATGCAAATTAAAACAACCCTGAGGTTTTAGCAGAATGTTTAGCAGAATGGCTAAGATCAAAAACTCAGGTAACAACAGATGATAACAAGGATGTGGAGAAAGAGGAAAACTCCATTGCTGGTGGAATTTCAAGCTGGTACAACCACTCTGGAAATCAGTTTGGCGGTTCCTCAGAAAATTGAACATAGTACTACCTGAGGACCCAGCTATATAACTCCTGGGCATATACCCAAAAGATGTTTCAACATATAACCAGGACACATGCTTCACTATGTTCATAGCTAGCATATTTTTGATAGCCAGAAGCTGGAAAAAACTCAAGTGTTCCTCAAAAGAGGACTGGATACAGAAAATATAGAAATATGGTACATTTACACAATAGAGTACTACTTAGTCATTAAAAACAATGACTTCATGAAATTCTCAGGCAGATGGATGGAACTGGAAAATATGATCCTGAGTGAGGTAACACAGTCACAAAAGAATACACATGCTTTGTATTCACTGATAAGTGAGTATTAGGAAAAAATCTCAAAATACACATTATACAACTTACCGACCATACGCAGGTCAAGAAGAAGCAAGACCAGAGTTTGTATGCCTCGGTCCTACTTAGAAGAGGGAACAAAATAACATGGGAGGCAGAGGGTAGTCAAGACTTGGGAAGAAGAGAGGAGTGGGTGAGGGAATAAAAGAGTGTAGGGTCAGATGTGGGTAGAGACAGGGGAGATGTACAGAGGATCAGAAAATTGAACAGACCTGTGTAGCAAAGGGGGATGGAAAACTGGGAATAGCCACCAGCAAGTCCCAGATGCCAGGAAAGCAAGAGGCTCCCAGGACCCAATAGAGATGACATTAGCTGAAATACCCAACAAAGGGGAGAAAGAACCTGCAGACACCATATCCAGAGGTTAAGTACGACCCCCAGTTAGGGGATGGGGCCACACACACACCTCAAAAATATTAATCCTGAATTCCTCCTGTCAAAAGGAAATGCAGAGACAAAGAGTGGAACAGAGACTAATGGGAAGGCCATCGAGAGACTACCCTACCTGGGGATCCATTCCATATGCAGCCACCAAACCCGGATGGTGTTGCTGATGTCAAGAAGTACTTGCTAAGAGGAGTCTCATATGAATGTCTGCTGAGAGGTTTGGCTAAAGCCTTACCAATCCAGATGTGAATGCTTGCAGCCAACCATTGGACAGATCAGGGGGACCCAATGGAGGAGCTATGGGAAGGACTGAAGGGGTTTGCAACCCCATATGAAGAACAACAATATCAACCAACCAGAGCCCCCAGAACTCACAGGAACTAAACCACCAACCAATGAATACATATGGAGTGACCCATGGCTCTAGCTAAATATGTAACAGAGGATTTCCTTATCTGGCATCAGTGGGAAGGAGGCCGTTGATACTATGAAGGCTTGATCCCCAAGCGTAGGGAAATGTTAGTGTGGTGGTACAGGAGAGGTTGGGTGGGTGGAGGAGCACCCTCGTGGAGGCAGGGCAGGGGGTGGGATGGGGTTTTCAGAGAGGAAACTGGGAAGGGGGCTAACATTTGAAATGTAAATAAACAAAATATCCAATTTTAAACAAGTTTGAAAAAGAACTGTGATTACTATATGATCTATTGTATATGCTCAATGGATTATGCACTGGCTCCATATACATACACCTTTTACACATTCTATCTATAAGGTCCCCTCAAGCAGGCACATCAGGATTTTGCACAGCTGACTTGTTATGCATTTGTTCCTCTAGAAATTCATGTGATTACGAGGTCTACCCATTTTCCTATATTTCCTACCTTTTTTCATCTTGATTCTAAGTCCAGCCATCTACTCTGAGTCATCACACTAATGTCCAGCCTGCTTTCTTGACTCTGGTGCCGTTGGATATCCTGTCTATAACACCCACATCAATCATCCCTGAGCCATTTAGCATGCCATTCCCATGCTAATAGAACAGGGATTACTGTGCTGATTCGTGTCCATGGACAGATGCAGGGCTCTTTGCTAAGTGCACTTATAAGCAGTTCTTTGAATAACCTTTCTGAATTTCACAACTCAAAGACAACAAGGCTCTGGTATCTTTCCCAAACTAAAACCAGAGGGGTTCAGTGTCTGCCTCTAGAGGTCTTTCTTTCTCTCTAGCAACATGTCATATTAGGGAAATTGGGTGTGATACCTATCTACTGACCAGTGAACATTATCTTCTCTTAGACCAAAATGAGTTGTACACAAAAAATATTCTGTTTATAATATTGATGGAATCGTTCTATTTTCAAAGCTCAATGCTTCTTTTCCAGATTGACAAGTATATAGGATATTCTACCCGTCATTTATTTGTGAACCAAAGGCACCAGGGTCTTCAAGAGTCTTAAGGAAACGTGTCAGGACTCTGTCTCTACTTTTAATGTGGTATGGTAGGTTTACTGCAAGAGTATCAAATTATCAAGTACAAAATCAGACATAACAAACTTTCATTTAAAAATATTCAGTACCTGAACCACAACATACATCAATAATGTAAACAGAAGAACTAGAGAAGACAACTAAACTCAATAGTGAGGTCTACACTCTAGACACAATAGCTACTTAAACAGATGAATAAATTAACAGAGTCCCTTTAATCTGACTGAAAGTCGTTATCTCTGTACACTTCTTTCTTTGTTGAAGGTCCATTTTCCTCATCATAATTCTGTGTCTAAATTGCTCACATGGACTGCCAATACATGACTGCAATTATCATTTTAAAATAAAGACAATCCTATATTTCTTCTCCTTTTTGTGCCAGATAATTATATTTCATTGGGATATAAATTGCCACCATTTTTGGAGTTAGAAATTTGTCAAAGAACAATTAAGTCTTTGCTGAAACATGAAATAGAAGATGGTTCCGGAGCAGATTATAACGTTTCAATTCACTGCTTCCAATACACATTTTAAAAATTGACTTAACTGTTGCCCGAAGTCAATACCTCAGATTCTAAGATAGCACACTACATGCTTTGAAGCAACTTAAATACATCCAGGAACATAAGCAACTTTGTAAAGTGTAAAGTCATTCAAGTGAATCAAATGTTATTTTCCATATGTTATCAGAAATAGAAAAGTCATATGGTTGCAATATTGAACATAGCACACTTAAGTAGAAATGCAAAACATTTCTTTATCATTGCATCCCTTTTATAGAAGACATTAATAAAAGATAAAAGTATTAATTGCTTTCAGAAAGAAAATAAGAAACCTATTTTTTTTCTAAGTGACTACAATATTAAACAAATAACCCAATACTTTTAGAGTAGAATTTTTAGCAGATTTAATTTTTGAACTGGTCCTTAGCTACACATGTTCCTATTCTTTTCCTATTGTACTCTGGGGGAAGTTTGGCATATGTTTGCATTGCTGGCGGAAGTTTAACCTATGTTGCATTGCCTTGATACACTTATCGAACCTGCAGTTTTGTGAGTGGCATCAAAGAGAAACACACAGACTTGATTGTAGTAATTAATATTAAATAATCTTGTCACAGTGTTTCTACCCACCTTAGAACACTTATGTTTAGAGAAAGGGTTAGAAAATAGTAGCCTTCTGGTATGAGAGGACCTTCTGCAAGAAACAAAAGTTGCTACAGAGTCCCAGACAGGACAAGCTGAACTCTGTGTCCTAACACATAGCACTCTTCATACAAAATTGCTTCCTACTATGGAGGGAGAGCTAGTGTAATGCTGTATGAATGAGCACTGCTGACATGCATTGCTTTGTCTAGGATGCCAATTCCCCAGGCTCAGTGAGTGGCAAGGCCTTTCTCTCAGTCTGAGTATGGACATGGACAGTTGATTGCTAGCTAAAATCAGTATGTACAAAAAGTACCAGCTGTAGCTTCTGGCCCTGGACAACTGCTACCCTCTGGCTGCCCCTCTACAGAGACCCGTCCATCCTTCACAAAGGCCAAGCTTCCTCGTATTTCACTTGGGATATAAAACTGAGTTTCTACATTGCTGGTGCGTCTTCATGAGAGCATAGGAGCCACTTGGTCCCAGATTTGGTATATTTATGTTTGTATATCCAATGTCTCATCACTTCCCGTCAGCTTTCCAAGACCCAGGCATGGGGCCATGATGGATGGTAGTGAGATGGTGGGACATGACACAATTCTGATCATAGGCTGGCGTCGATAAATCAATAAAACACTTTTGATGCAAGAAGCTGAGAATTCAGAGATACAAGGGATAGAGAAGGGTCTGCAGTTTAAGTAATGTCATTAACACAATACTACGGTACTTTATTCTCAAGGTAGAAATTATATATTAAAGAACTAAGCATGTCAACAAGGTGCTTCTAACCAGTTGGGGTGACATACACCTCCAATCCCAGCACTCTGGAGGCAGAAGCAGTGGATCTCTGTGAGTCTGAGGCCAGCCACCTCATCTACAAAGTGAGTTCCAGGACAGTCAGAGGTACAGAGAGAAACCCTGTCTTGAAAAACAAGCAAGCAATCAGACAAACAACAACAAAAAGCCACAACAACAATAAAAATACTGCCCACATTGCGTTGGTAAAGAAGCTCACTCAGAAAACAATACTCTCTAGCACGTTGCGACCCTGAGGACTTCTTTAAGTCCATATTAAGTTCATGCCACAAGTTGGGAAGTCACGATTACTTTACTTGATACTCACGTTTAAGCACTTCTGAGGCTCTCAAACTTGGGGACACACTTTCTCTATACCTTATACCTGCTTGCAATTATTATTGATAACTCTTCCATGTATTGTCAATATTAGTGTCTTCAGGGATCCCCGACCTCTTGTCTCTAAGCTGATCGTTTTATCATCACATTACTTGAGAAAGTGTATTATTTCAAGTCTCTAGAAAATAACAGGGGTAAGAAATTATTCTTTCTATTTTATGTAGATGAAGCAATTGAGGTCAAAAGAACTAAAAAAACTCACCAGAAGTGAGCAAAACAATAAATGAAAATAATAAGAAGAGATTAGAAACAGACACAAATGATATCTGTATTGTTAAACACTTTAAAATGCAAACAAAAACTTCTATGCTGAGGGTTGAGAGATGAATAAATCTATTGGTATAATGATAGGTTATTAGGACTTGGTTCAGTACCATGCCCATTTAGTACACAATAGATATCAATTCTCTGTTAAGGGCTATGATATGTTGAGCCAGAGGTTCTTTATTTCTTATTTTTATTGGTTATTTTATTTATATATTCTTCAAATATTTTCCCTGTTCCTAGCCACACATGGTTTGTACTCACTGATAAATGGATATTAGCCTCAAAGCTCAGAATACCCATGATACAACTCACAGACCATATGAAGCTTAACAAGAAGGAAGACCGAAATGTGGATGCTTAAATCCTACTTAGAAGGGGGAACAAAATAATCTCAGGAGGTAGAGGGAGGGAGGGAGGAACTTAGGAAGGAGAGAGGTATAGGGGTGGAAAGGGGGGGGCAGTATCAGGTATAGGAAAAGACAGGAGAAAAGTCCAGAGGGTCAGGAAAATGAATAGAAATATGTAGCAGTGGGGGATGGGAAATGGGGGAAGGGACCAGTAGCTAGATGTTCTTAACTCAATAATTGGTGCCAAGTATGTGTTTCAACTACTGTAGTTGGGAAGTAAATGAATCACAAAGTGTTTGTGTCCTTACTCTTCTGGTGCTCATGCCACCATTTTACCAGTGAACAGTGGAGTTTGTTCCACCCTAGCTGAGACATTTATATTACATTCCCTCCATCCAAGGCAGAGAGATCATTGTGTAAGACATTGTGAAAAGAATATCAGCAATAAGCTGTCATTTATTCTTTATATATGGAAATATTTATATGAGTGTTTTACCTGCATATATGTCTGTGAGCCATATAAGTGTATAGTGCCCACAGAGGTCAGGAGAGAGTACGGTAGAAGAGGCAGAAGTGGTAGATGACTACAAAGAATAGTGGGTTTTGGACGTAGCAGATCAGCTGAACATCTAAAGTCACAATCGTTGTGATACTCCACACAGGACCTGGGTAAGATCAATCCAGACTAATTTAGAGGACAATGTGACCCAAAGTTCCTCTAGGTAAGGAGATACTGTAAATTTTCTGCAGCTGGGATAAGGAAAGTCAGTTTCTTTAAGTGCCTATTCCCTGGTAAGTCTACTGTGCTCTAGTGAAAGTCCACACATCCAAGAGAATGTGGGTAGCATGAACTCTTGACTAATTTCCAGGCAGGCTTACATGACATTAAAGATGCTTTGTGGAATGATCTACTCAGCTGACTGCTATCCCCATGTCTTTGATCTTTTTGTCTGCATATAATTTTCACCAAAGATTTCTTCATTATATCACCTTTCCCAGTAACTTTCTTACCAGTAGAAGCAGTTCTGAGTTCTGCTGACTTGGCAACCTCCCATCCCGCAGTGTGTTTGAAATAACAATGTGGAACAGCTCATAATGGTTTCATCTGAGCAGCCATTAAGTGTGCATCTACTTCCCAACTTAGTAATCATCCCTATATTCCCAGTGTTCCTCACTCCTGCTGTTATTTTATGAGCCCTAAAAAACTCATAGATCTGCTGGATTAAAATTGGATACATTATTTGGAATGAGCCAGCTAAACTTTCTCAATTTAAAACATTTATATTCTAGAGGCAGAGGTTGAGAGACAAAGAAAGTTTCAAATGGAGTGTAAGCATAAGCAATGAGCTCTCATTTATCATATATATATATGATATCATATATATGTATATATATATATGTATGTATACACACATGTGTGTGTATGTGTATGTGTGTGCATTTTGCCGGCATATATGTCTATATACCATTTGCCTGTTTAGTGCCCTCAGAGGCAAGAAGAGTATATCAGAGCCCTGGTACTGGACTTATAATTTTCGGTTTTTTTTGTTTTGTTTTGTTTTTCGAGACAGGGTTTCTCTGTGTAGCCCTGGCTGTCCTGGAATTCACTTTGTAGACCAGGCTGGCCTTGAACTCAGAAATCCGCCTGCCTCTGCCTCCTGAGTGCTGGGATTAAAGGCGTGAGCCACCACGCCCGGCTGGACTTATAATTTTCAACCAACCATATGGGTGCTCCAATTCAACCTGGGTCCTACGCAAGAGCAGCAAGTGCTCTACATCACTGAACTATCTCTTTAGCCTCTGTTCTTATCCCTTATATAAACACAGGTTTTCCTATTTGCAGCTGTGCTCATGTACACAAGTTTGTGTGTGTATGTGTGTGTGTGTGTGTGTGTGTGTGTATACATTCAGGCTACAGATAGAAAAACATAGGAAAGGCATTGAGAACAAATATACAACATCCTAGGCAAGAAAAGCTTAAGATGGGAGAGCACAATATTTCTTTAAGTTTCTGCTAAAACAACACAAGGAATCATCAGGGAACTGCTAACACAGAACTGTTGGGCCACCTTCATAGCTACAGGTCTGTGAGTCTAGACTGAGGCCTAGGAATTTGCATTCTAATGTGTTTCCAGGCAAACCAGATGATCCCAGTAACAAATATACAACAGAGTATCTTTTCCTAATGGAAAATTAGTATTTAATCATCACATTTAGAACATATGTAGAATCCTTCCCTTCTCTTCCAAATTCTAAGAATCTTCGTTATCCAAGAAAATGGGTGGACTGATAGCTGATATACATACATAACCACACACACACACACACACACACACACACGCGTATGTGTGTACATGATCACAGCTGTAAACAGGAAAAAATGTGTCTATATTGCATATGCCAGAAAGATTTTGCTGACAGGAACTTGACATAGCTCTCTCTTATGAGGCTATACCAATGCCTGGCAAATGCAGAAGTGGATGCTCACAGTCAGCTATTGGATGGAACACAGGGCCCCTAATAAAGGAGCTAGAGAAAGTACCCGAGGAGCTAAAGGGCTCTGCAACCCTATAGGAGGAACAACAATATGAACTAACCAGTACCCCCAGAGCTCTGTCTCTAGTTGCATATGTAGCAGAGGATGGCCTAGTTGGCCATCAGTGGAAGGAGAGGCCCTTGGTATTTGGTATTGTGAAGATCATATGCCCCAGTACAGGGGAATGCCAGGGCCAGGAAGCAGAAGTGGGTGGGTTGGGGAGCAGGGCGAGGGGAGGGGATAGGGGGCTTTGGGGATAGCATTTGAAATGTAAATGAAGAAAATATCTAATTAAAAAATGCCTTTAAAAAAAGGAAAGAAAGGATATGCAACAGAGACTAAAGTGATGTCAGTGGTTTGGAGCACTTGCTGCTCTTGCAGAGGACCTAGGATCAATTGGAGCACCCATATGGTTGATTGAGAAAGAAATGACTAACTCTCTCTCTACAAGTCCTGAGGAAAATCAGGTGCCAGTTCTTAATATTAAGCATTAGCAAATGATAATGAGAGAAAGCAGAAAGAGAGATCCATTGATGGCTTCATGTATTAAGAATACACCATTCTATCTCTGAAAATTCCACTTTCAATATAAGAAAGGGATTTGGAAAACAGAGACAGCACTGAGAGTAATCGTTATGCATTTTCTCTTTACCTTCTTTGTAGCTTTCCATTCTTGGACCAGGAACCTGATATCAGCTGGCCTAAAGAAAGCCATGGCCATTTGTATTTCAGTTTTAGAGGCTTCAGTGGATGTCTTCTTATCCTTACCCATTATTTCTAGGTCTGTATCAAAGCAGTGTACCATGCTGAGGATGGTGCAACACAAGAGACTGATTTCAAACACATGGGAAGGATCTGCTCTCTCCATAAGTGGCTATCACCAATGACCTGCATTCCCACCTCCAGGTCCTAATCCTAAACAGCTCCTTAGCACCTTGAGTTGAGAATCTAATCTTTAACACACACTCATTTCTTAACATGAAAGATCTAACTATAGTACCCTCACAGTCTCTTCTTAAAGATCACATAAGTTTAATAAATGTTATATAATCTCCATTAAAGCTATCTTCTACAAATTCTGCTCTATCAAAATTTCTTAGTGTAAAATGTTTAACTGTTACAACTGAACCACCTTCTCCTTCTCCTATAACATCTGTACTGGCTAGCTTTGTGTCAACTTGACACAGCTGGAGTTATCACAGAGAAAGGAGCTTTAGTTGGGGGAAATGCCCCCATGAGATCCAGCTGTGGGGCATTTCCTCAATTAGTGATCAAGGGGGAGAGGCCCCTTGTGGGTGGGACCATCTCTGGGCTGGTAGTCTTGGATTCTATA
>NC_034591.1:64976626-64977765 GCF_900095145.1 Mus pahari | reverse complement strand
AGGAATAGAAACCCTGACTAAGACAACATCTATTGCCATCTTTACAACTATTTTAGTCTCTACTTCAAGTCTCAGATAATGACACACCCATCACATGACCATATGTAAAACTGAACTAGGCCAGCATTCTTCCCTGGACTCACAGTATTAGCATCTGAACCCTATGACTTGGCATTAGAATTTTAAAAGTCCTGGAGATTTTCTGATAGACCTCCTAAGGAAAAGAAAAGGTTTAATAAAATAGCCAATTTCATCTTTATGAGACTGAGCTTTCTTTTAATTTGGATAATGAACAAATGCCTAAACCACAGGAAGCAAGAGCTGTATGAGGTTCTGTGTTTAGAGAATGAAGAGCAGTGGAGGGTGAGAGTGCTCTCTGGTGAGAGTGCTCTGAAGCGAGAAATGCCAGGGTACTGTGCTAGGAAGCACTCAGCGAGCACTTAGCACCAGACTATACCTGTTTCCCAAAGCCACCAATGGCTCAATCCATCATGATTGCATTGAGGTTTATGAAGGTTGAAAGTCTTATTTTATGTGAGTCTGCTGTGATTCTGAAGTAGGGTGTGGTTGGACTGAAATAGTGCCTGAAATTTCCCTTATACCATCAATGCCAGCCTTTATTTCAAGTGACAAATTGATTCTCAGTATTGACCTACTTAGCATCCTATAGAAGCAGGAGTCAGTTGGAGGATCCATAAAGACACACCTTAGGTCACATCCAAAGGAAAATACAGGCTTTTCTAACTTGAATAAGAGAATGACTAGGTGCGTCCCAGAGAAGAACAGTATGCACTTATAGTAACCTTGGAGAGCTGGACTTATTCCATGCTAGATAGAATGAGGTAACATCTAGAAAGCAGCTCTTCCTCTACTACAGCTATTTTTCTACCTATTTGTTTTTAATGAGTTGCCTGAAAGAGTCCCTTTAACGTTCCTTGTAATTGGGACATGCTGGTGTGCATATGGTGCTTATGCCTTTTCCTTAGCCTAGTGCAAGCTTTGTATATGAGTTTTTTTCTCTGTATTTTCAGCTAGTTGGGTAGGGCAGAGTTTGGACTCTATCTCTGGCTGAGAAGTTATGATTCTCTCTCTCTCTCTCTCTCTCTCTCTCTCTCTCTCTCTCTCTCTCTCTCTCTCTC
>NC_034591.1:64972947-64976471 GCF_900095145.1 Mus pahari | reverse complement strand
GTGTGTGTGTGTGTGTGTGTGTGTGTGTGTGTGTTAGTAAAAATCTCTCAGAACCTTCTTTAAAGTCCCGTGTTCTATCTTTTCCCATTTCTTAAATCCTATAGATGGTATCTTGTTACAGACCAAACAAAGTTCACATTCAGCATTTCCAGTTTCATCCCTTGCCAGTGTCCTGTTTAACCCAGGGACTAGGCTGAGTGCCAGTTTGGCACATCTTATAACTTAAGACTTCATTCATACTGCCACCCAAACTTTGATGGTTGCTATTTCTTTTTCATGGCAAACTGCTACCACAGCAGCCACCTATCCCAGCAGGATCATTATGACGATCCAATCATAAAATCATAGGCACGACAAAGCTTCCTCAGAGTACCTCACCCACCTACATCCTCTAAGAAATGGCTACACACATAAAATACCACTTTCACTGACCTGTAATTCTGCCTTTATGTTTCTATGCCTGTTTATTTCCTTGGACTCACTCAATGTTTGCCAAATGTAGATAAACTATGAGGTCTCCTAGTTACCAAAGAAAAAACTCTAGCATCAGAAATACTCTTTAGTCAAGCATTTATCTGACTGCTTACTCCTTGAACTGTGTAACGCACATATTCTTTTCTAATATTTTTGAACCCCACCAGAGCACTCAGAGAAGACTGAATCACTTGTCTATATTTATGAATTAATTGTGTTTTAAATTGTGACCAAGACTTTTTTTTCCCCTCTAGACATACTATGGCTCCCCAGTATTCAATTATGTCTTCCTCCTGGAACAAGCTGCTTCTGTCCAGCAAACCTCAGACCCTGTACCTCCTGTACAGGAGTTGTAAAGTACAGCTGTCAATACTACCCATCTCACAAGTGGTCTTGATTCCCATGGTTTAGATTACCTATGGTTTCCACATCTAAACATACCAAATGGAAGAATCCAGGAATAATCAACATGGAAATGTTGAGTAACTTTTAGTATAACATGGTGTGGAGTTAGTGGGGTGTCCCGCATCCACTCGGTGCTTGGACTGCACCTGGAGGCGGGACATGGGGATTTTTGACTGCACCAGGTGGGTGTCGGGCTATGGGAAACCACTTGACACCACTGAGGTGGGGGGAGAGTTCAGTCTGAGGTCCCGGGAGACTGCAGGACATGGCTCAGGGGATCCCTGGGCCTGCAGAGAGGGTGGGCCCCTCTAATTCTTGTGCTCTTGAGCACCTATGCGCCTCTGGGAGCTACAGAAGAGCTGAAAATGGAGTGGGGGCCCTTGGGCTGGATCTAGACTGGGGCTGAAGGGGAAAAGAGGAGAGCTCTGGCTGGGTCCAGTGGAGAGGAGAATCCTTGGCTTGCCTTGAGGTGGAGTAGTCTTGGCTTGGTCACGGCTGGGAGAGCTGAGAGGCCTTCTGCTAGAGATTAGCAGTCAGCTCTTTAGGCAAAGGCCTGCTCCATTGCTCCCCACTGCAGATCTCGATGAAAAGAGACAGTCCGTTTTTGTTTGTTGGTTGGTTGGTTTTGTTTTTTTCTGTTTGCTTTTTTGTTTTTGTTTTTTGGCTCATATCCACTTATTAGTGAGTATATATCATGCATGTCCTTTGGGGTCTGAGTTATCTCACTCAGGATGATATTTTCTAGTACCGTACAGAATACCCAAGATAGAGTCCACAGAACTCAAAAAGCTCAAAAGCTGAAGTACCCAAGTGAGGATGTCTCAGTCCCAATCAGGAGAGAATAGAAAGCAATCACAAGTGGGGAGGGAAGGAGGAACCAGGGAGGGAAATTAGACAGGGTGGGAGGTAGAGGATGGGGAGAGGGAAACCTGATCTGGTATTGGGTGAGGGAAAAGGATTGAAGCCCTGAGGGCCAGGAGAAAGAATGGAACAGGCAACCTCAGGAAATAGGAGGTTAGGGGGACCACCCAGAATGCACCAGAGACCTGGAAAGTGATAGACTCTCAGGACTCGAAGGGAGGGACCATAGATGAAATGTCCAACAGTAGGGAGAGGGAACTTATAGAGCCCACCTTCAGCAGGAAGACAGGACATTAAGTGAGGGATGGGGTTGCCATCCCACAGTCACATCTCTGACCCATAATTGTTCCTGTCTGAAAGAATTACAGGGATGGAAATAGACAGGAGTCTGAGGAATGTCCAATGACAGGCTCAAAGTGGGGTCCAGATTAAGGGGAGGCCCCAAGGTCTGACACCATTATTGAGGCTATGGAGCACTCACAAAAATGGATCTATCATGACTGCCCTACAAAAGACCCAACAAGCAGCTGAAAGTGTCAGATGCAGATATTTGCACCCAACCAATGGACAGAAGCAGCTAACCCCTGTTGTTGAATTAGGGAAGGCTAAAAGAAGCTGAGGAGAAGGGCAATCCTATAGGAGGACCAGCAGTCTCAATTAATCTGGACCCCTGAGATCTTACAAATACTGGACCACCAAACAGACAGCATACACCAGCTGATATGATGCACATATCATATATATACATATAGTAGAGGACTTCTGGGTCTGTGTTCATTCAGAGATGATGCACCTAACCCTCAAGAGACTGGAGGCCACAGGGAGTTTAGAGGTCAGGTGGGGTGGGGTTGGGGACATCCATGTGGAGATAGGGTGGGGTGGAGAGGAAGTATGGGATGTGGAGCAGTCAGAGGGTGAATGGGGGATGGGGAATGGATATGGAGTATAAAAAATAAATTAAAAATAAAATAAAAAAATAAAAGTAAAATTAAAAAAGAAAAGAAACAGAAAAAAATGAAAGAAAGAAAAAAAGAGACAATCCATGGTTTTAAGGCATTTATTGTCATGGTGGGGAGTGGCAATGAGTAAACCCTTTCCCCACTTTCTCAGAGAGCGTCTAAGGTTAAACACCTTTTGCAGGTAGGAGTGTCTGGGAAGGCGAGTTTATTTGCTTAGCCTCCAAGCCTTCAGGTACCTCATTAAAGTGGAGATCTGTCTTGAGGCTATGTGACCCGTGGTCAAGTCTGACCTGTGGAGGGGCTAGGGGATTTACCCTTACTTGACTGATGTCCACAGAATTATGGAGAGCTACAGCCTCATGTCAGGGGCCTAGTGACCAGGAGCATGGCAAAATGCCTACTGTTCCTTGTAGGGTTATCCACTGCTGGGTCACTGGGGTTTCCAAACTAGCTCAACCAGAAAACAGGCTGTCTTTCACAGTCCTACATCTCATTATATTATAACTGTTCTATATTATTATTTATTGTTTTTAAAATATATTTTTAAGTTTCTATTTTATGTGCACAAATACATTGCTTGCATATATGTATCCATACCACATGTGTCCCTGGTGCCTATGAATATAAAAAAGAGTACCAGAACTGGAGTTAATGGATGGCTGTCAGCCACCACCCAGCAGGTGTTGGGAACAGAACCAAGTACTCTAAAAGAACAGTATGTATGCTAAACTGCTGTTCCTGTTTATTGTTCTTAACACCTTATGGTACCCAGTGTATACATTAATACAAGCTATATGTATATATATATATATATATATATATATA
>NC_034591.1:64970846-64972819 GCF_900095145.1 Mus pahari | reverse complement strand
TCCATGTATGGCTTTCAATGTGTCTCAGTGGTACAACACCTGTCTAACTTGCATAAGACTTTAGGTTCTCCTTAGTGATAGGTTATTTTTCTCTACCACCAGTGAAATAAGCCAATTTAAACCAGATTAGATTAGATTAATGGCAAGTTTATTTGGAAGCTACTTTCAGATGGATGGGCGAGTTCACTAGCCCCAAGCACGAAGGCCAGGGAAGTCACCATGGGAAAGTGTGCATGTCGTGGGGAGGGGGGGTAGGGGCAGGTAGAGGAGGGAGAGAGAAATGGGCTTGCATGTGCACAGAAAAAGAAGAGGAGGGGGGAGGGAGGGAAGGAGGGAGGGAGGGAGGAAGGAAGGAAGGAAGGAAGGAAGGAAGGAAGGAAGGAAGGAACCAAAATGCCTGCATTATACAGAGAAGAGCCTCTGGGGGAGGAGCAGACCCGCTCATGGGTCTGGAAAGTTCATATAAAAAGTTCAGGGTTGGAGTGAGGATATGCCAGGTAGGGACTGAGGGATGTTGGGAGAACTGAAAGGCCAGGTCTGCTTTGGTATATAAACCCAAAACTTAGTACTGCAAAATCAATCAGCTAATCTATCATTCATTCAGTCGATCATTTTGTATAAAATGAAACATAATATTAGATCAGAATTGTCATTTTGTAAGTGTTTTTATTCACCACCACAGGGAAATGAAACAAGGAATACTTAATTATTTTGCTAAATGTAAACATTTATTCTCTGAATAGAATTATCAATATCCTTTTCATGTTGTAATTAGATACTTCACTATCATAAATTATATTTCAAATTTTGGTAAATGAAAACATTAAGATGGATTTAGAGATTCAAATAAATAAGTATTTCTGTCCATCCTGGTAATCAGCCAGTTCTTATTCTGAATGTTTGAATACTATCTCCTAATTCATGGTAAATGCTAAGATTCTTTGAACGAATTCATACATGAACAAACAGCAAGTTAATGAGATAGAGACATATCCATGAAGAAAGTTTCATATAAGAAATTAGGAGCATGATGCAGCAGGTACAAAGTGATGCTGAACATGGGTAAGCTTTTTATTGAATCACCAATCTGTGAGAATTGTCTGTTTTGGAAGACAGCATCATTCTTTATAACTAGTGTCAGTCACCTGTAAAGGTGATATCCTTGTGCTCTCAGAAATAAAATGCATCTTCTTTCTCATATAAAGTAGTTTTAAGGAGCTAGGGCCATGCCCTATTGAGTAAGAATACTTAATATGGAAGCATGAGGACTTGAGTGCAGATACTTTGCACATACAGAAAATCCATGCATAGTTACAAATGCCTGTAATGTCAGTCTGGGGCTAGATCATCAACAAGAGGAGGACAGCTAGGTCATGCTTGATGAAAGCCTAGCCAAGAAATAGCAAGCTATACACTCAATGAGAGACTGTCTCATGTCTCAAAGGCAAACAGTGATAGAAGTGGTCCCCTGAGGTCCTCATGTGACCTTTGAGTGAGACTGACCATATATATATATATATATATATATATATATATATATATATATAAAATGTGTGTGTGTGTGAATGTGTATGTGTATGTATATATTTATACGTGTATATTTGTATATGTATGTATTCATATATGTGTATGTGCGGTTGTATACATTTACATGAGATGGGGAGCAATAAAAAAGTAGTTTTACTCATTTGTGTTAGCAAGAGCCATGTAGACAGGAAAAAATAAAGCCCAACTAACAAGAAATTATTTAATAAAAATTATGACTATAATATCTAGGAAATATTGTCTAGGTGGTTGTTAATTTCAAATGATAAAAATACTATTTTCGGCCGGGGAGAGCGGACTGCTGAGGAGGGACCCGGGTCTGGTCCCGGTCGTCCGGTGCCTGTCCCGCCCAAGGAGGGGTGTTCGCCTGGCGGCAGTACCCAGGCTGACCCGGCACCGGCACCTTTCCCCGCCCGAGGAGGGGTGTT
>NC_034591.1:64948224-64970835 GCF_900095145.1 Mus pahari | reverse complement strand
AGGGGAACAGAGGTGGGGGGAGGGGTATGGGAAACTTTCGGGATAGCATTTGAAATGTAAATAAAGAAAATAATTATAAAAAAGAAAAAACAAAAAAAAATACTATTTTCAGAAAAATAATATTTTCTCTGTCTATAATCTTTAATATTACTTTGTATAATGTAAGCTACGCAACAGGAGTTGGACTAGAAGTACGCTAAATCTTAGAGAACAAAGTAATTCAAAGGCTTTTAGATCTGTTTAGTGACTATATCACAAATATTCTTCCATAGAGTTAAACTATATTCTTTTAATACTTTTATTTTCTAGAATTGCAGCATATACATTACATTATATATACATCACCCCTTCTTTCTCTCTCCACATCCCTCCTCATCCTCTCAAATACACTATCAATTCTTTAATTAATATTGTTACATGTTTATACATACACATATATATTTATGCACACAATTCTTACATAACCTATGAAGTCCACTTAATTTTAATCATGTTCATGTGTTCAGGGCTAACTTCTTGGAATGAAGTGCTTATGTCAAACTCATCCATGAACACAACTGATTCACTCTTTCTCAGCAGCCAGTGACCATTGGTACCTCTTAATATAAAGATGTGGAACCTCTCCTGTTCCCATTGGCATTTCACAGTTTAGCTACTGCAATTTTGCATAAACAATGGACCTTTCTTAATAGTTCGTTCGTATTTTTCACATATTTTAAGTTCCTTATTTCTCCTTTTTATATTTATTTTGTGTATAGGTATTTCCTCTGCATGTATTTTGTTAAAGCAAATGCAAACACAGTGGTCATGGAGGCCAGAAAAGGATATGAGATCTCCTGGAACTGGAATTACAAATGGTTGCCAGTGGCAATGTGGGTGCTGGGAATTTAACCCAGGTCCTCTGCAAGAGCAGCTTATAATCACTAAGCTAATTTTCAAGCACATGTCTCTACACTTTTAGGGAAACTGCTTAGAATTACTAGGCTGGGTCATGGTGACTAAATATATAGTCAAACATAATTTCATTTATTTTGCGCAAATGCAGCATCATTCCTAGGGATCTATGATGTTACCATACTCTGAATATTTTAAATGTTTTATCCTATAGGAGTCAATTTCTTAAAATATAACTCATAATATATGCAATAGCTTTACATATCTACACATACAACACACACACACACACACACACACACTCACACACACACACACACACACACACACACACACATCCTACTGTGAACCTTAGCTGACACAAGGATGTCATTTGAAGCAGTGAGAAGAAGCAATAGGCCCTACACCAACTTGAAGATTTATTCTCAGTCTGTATCTGAGACAGTGACAGCAAGCAGGCTTCTTCTTATGTTTCTAACCCTAGCTCTCTTCACTGCTCTAGGGTCTGAAGGGTGCTGCCTCAAGAAGACAAGGAAGGAGTAGGCCTGCACGGTTGTTTAATCTCTCTTTTTGTAGAGGCCAATATCTTCCTGTCAACCAACAATGTGCAAGATGTTTGTATACAACATATTTTCAACAGAAGTAATTCTCATTTCATTTATCTGTCCTATCTATCTATCTATCTATCTATCTATCTATCTATCTATCTATCTATCTATCTATGATCTATTTTCTACTCATTCAACAGCAACATTAATATAATTTTAATTCCAAAATGAGAATTGGTAAACTTTGACAGCCCACAAGAGAAAAGAATAATAATATAATTTACTATTCTAGACAAAACCAAAATTATGTTTGACATCCTCTGGTTATTTCTAGAAATGGAAAATTCATACTCTGGAAAAAAACAAAAATTCTGCTGGTAATTTTATTTTTAGTATCTTTAAAATCAGGGATTTTCCTTCACTTGTATTTTTTTCTCAGCTTTACCTTTGAGAACAATTCCTGTTTTTTTTTTGTTTGCTTGATTATGGTTTGACAAATGTTGATTATTAAAATAAACAGCAATAGTAAAATGAAAAAGCATATTAGGCAGGGTAAGAAGATGACTCAGTTGGTAAAATGGTTGGCTTGTAAGCATATGGGCTGCTTTTCTTTTTCCATAACACTCTGTGTGTGTGTGTGTGTGTGTGTGTGTGTGTGTGTGTGTGTGTGTGTGTGTGTGTGTCACCTGCTGGTACAGGCTTGTTGCCCCAGAGCTAGGGAGGTAAAGAAATGCCTGCACTTGGGGCTCATGGGTCAAGGAAAGACCAACAAGGAGAAAAGCATCTGAGCAATAACACGTGAAGTTGACTTCTGGCTGTCACAGATGCACATGTAAAGGTACATGTGCACAGTCAGCGACACACACACATATACAGACAAACACACAGATACACATACTCACACTTCCGTAAGAAAAAGACTGAGAACTACCTCTTGCGTTATTTTTAAATGAGTGGTCTTAAAACAATTACCTCAGAAATGAATTCCTTGGGCTTATTACTCAGACACAGTAGATGAATCTTCATCTTTGGTCAGCTTTTAGCTCATAGAGAAAAATAACTGAGATAGGGTTCTACTAAACTGTTCATCTTGCAAAGGAATAATTTTCATCCTTTTAAAATTCAGTTAATGTTCAAGGCTGATTCTGATATTCTTATGGCAACTGATAAAATTGAAAATTTGAGATGAGCCATTTTCTCCTCATACTTCCTGAATGTATGAGAATTGAATTTAGTTTCTCTGTGTGCATTCCTTTTGGATTCAAGAGCAAAGGCAATACAAATGTAGATATGGTTGGAAATAAATACTGAAGCCAAAGAGCAGAAGATCTTGGGGAAGGATGAATTTGAAAGAATTTAGATATACTATTCTAAACTTAAGTAGAAATGAGTGGAAAAAAGAGGGAAAATAAGAATAATTACATGTAGTGAAGATAAATTCTCAGAAATGCAACCAGTTATATCTTGTCAATAGCAACCTTCTCCCTTTGAGGAACACACCATAGTTGTAATTTATTATTTCAGCCTGCTTGGGTACCGACTGATAATAACCTATTTCCATATGTACATATGGAAGCCAGAGAATCTCTGTTTATGACATGAACCCTTAAGCAATACATGCCATCTAATATCTTGCTAGAAACTGTGTTAAACAGGTGTAGGCAATAAAGATATGAAATAAAAACAATGTTTTCAAATGTATTTACAGCTGGTCAGTGAGCTTTGTCTGCTATATTCAAAGATAAATGTTGCTTTGACAAGGTAACTAGATGGATGTAAATGGTTGAAAAATCATAATATAAACTACAGTTATCTAGACATAATGAAACTGACTCAAGTGAGCACCATGGATACTCATCCACTGTATAGTCTTGTTTTACTTATTAGTATAAGTAGCTGGGCCATCCTGAATCTCCACTGTGATGATAAACATCACACTGAAGATCTAGCAAGTATGAAGGTGAATGTGGGAAGATGGGTCTAGGACGGGGGAAGGGTTTACATAAGGCTAAGCAATCTGTGCTCAATAGGAAATTGGAAGAACTATGTTTAAAGTGTTTAAAATAAAACATGAAAGCAGTATCCAAATGATAATCCTCCTGGATTCATCACACACGAGTATGTTGATTTTTCCATAATCTTCTAGTGGAAACAGAAGAGAATATATTATATAGTAGAGAAAAACACTCTATAAAAATTTCATGAAAATCATTTTGAAATAAACTTTTGCTTTAACAGGGCACCATCTTGGGACATTATTCCCTGGCAAATCCAGAAAAGAATTACAGTAAGGCCCAACTTACTTTGGAACTTAAGATGATGCCACTCCCAACCCTTTCTCTTAAAATCTTTAGGTTGGATTGCTGCTAGAATGTAAAGTTATTGTATGAAAAAGATCAACGTATCTTCAATACCTATACATAGCACTACATGGATTGCTCCCTGAAGATATTATATTTATTACACTTAACAAACATGGTTGTCTTTAATTTAAAGGAAGAGAAAAGGATAAGTGGAAATGGCATTTAATTTACAAAAAGTGAAGTGGCCTCATATTCTCTTAGATTTATTTATTCTCTTTCTACATTAATTAATAGCTCAAGTTTGGAAATGGCTTAGAAAAGGGATATATTAATTTAACAGCTGATACTATAAGTGACTGATCATTGGTTTAATGATAAGCAAGGAAGCAGCGCCATTGTGTATTGGTATGGAAGGCAGACCAGATTACGCCAGGGATGTTTAGACAACTACACAGTGAGGACATTCTGTTTGCCAGTCCTGTGTTTAGATATTTATGTAGACATAGATAGGAAAGTTACAAAACTCAAGGAACAAATAATAACTGGAAATAACTTGAACACCTTTTAAGATTCAAACAGATCTAAAGAAACATTTGGAAGCCTGAGATGCAAAATGATCAAGATTGAAGAGTTCAAATTCACAAGAACTATGAAAGATAATTTGGAATCAAAGTAGATTCACATTCTGTCAAGAAAATACAGACTTCAGGGAATACATTTAAGGGAGTTAATTTAAACAAGAATTGCATAATGGAGTTTCCAGAACTCAGCATATGGAAAGAAAAAAAAAGGATGATATTTTACTTAAAGTTTAAGTCTTTATAATTGAATGCTCATATTTTTTTCGGTAGTGTTCTAAGCTTTTGTGGTACTCTTGTGTTACTAAAGTACTCGTCAGTAAACTTCCAATCTGTGCTATGGGGAAGAAAGAGTGACAATAAATATTATAAAAGTATCCCTTCTCACAAGAATGAATGATTGGTGTAAATAAAGTTATGAGGTAGGGGATACATCAATAAAGTTGATTGTTGATTAAATAGGAGACAAGCAAAAGGCAAACAATCTCTAGGCAATGAAAAATCAGAAGTATGCATCCATTAGACTTATGAAGAAGTAGCTGGTACTGTGCATCGTGCAAAGATCAGATGTATGGAAACTCAGTTTTCTTACACATATGCTTTGCTTTATTACGATGTTTGAATAATTGCAGATGAGACTATGTTGTCTGATTTAATAAATAAAACCACAAGATAATAGGTGTGAGTAGTATAAAGCAAATGTTTATATAAAAATTCTACTTCCACTTATTTCACATTTGTATTTTTATCTGGAATTTCTAAATCAGATTCCCAGAGACTCCACCTCTCTTACCTTTTGGCACAATGGAAATAATAGTGATAGCATCAGGAAAAAAACAAAGCACAGAAGCATGAGAATAAAGAATCTACCAGACACAGTGGCATGTGTCTTTTGTCTCAGTTAACTTGAGGTAGGAGCAGATCTCTATGAGTTCAAAGCCAGCACGGTGTACATAGTGAATTGTAGGCAAGACAGGGCTATGCAAGGTGATCTTGTTGAGATGGGTTATGGGGAAGGAGAATTAAAAACAATTCTCACAGCTATATTAAAGGCTAGTTCCTAGTATCTGGTCTTAAACTATAGATATTGCTATTTTGATTTAAAAATAAAATCCCAGAGAACATACCCCAGAATTCCATTGAAGAGAAATGTATATTTGTCCTTTCCTTAAACAAGAAAATCTGCTTCCAAGGCAAAGGTGAACTTTGCTTAAAATCGACTTCCTCCCTCCCTCTCCTTTTACACCGAAGTGACATCTGGTCCTGATTATTCTGTCAACTTTCAATAGCTCAAGACAAACCTGACAGTCTGTACTTAAGCATGCTATTTTATATGACAGAGATGGGCACCACACCTGCATTGCGATGTTTATTCAACAATGCAAATCCTGGCAAAGAAACAGATGTCATTGTTTTTTTAATTTTGCAAAATAAATGATACCAACTAGTCCTACGGAAAAACAAATAAATGAGCAAGATTCAAATAGATTGAGGGGATGGGCTACAGAGGACTCTATATGCTTTGATAAGTCAACATCCTTCAGAAATATTCAATATAGAGTCTCAGTGTTTGTTTATTTGCTTTTTCTGCAATGATGTAAGTAAACAAAGAGATAATAGGACAGTCAACATGATCTAGATTTTTTTTTTTTTTTTTTGCTGTTGTCTAAGACCTAGGCTACAGGCTCAGTCAGGACATTGTTTCCTCTGGTGTGAAAATGCTTAGAGGAGAAGAGAGGTGACTAAGTGGTCATGCTTCAATAGCACACAGGATGTGAAGAATCAATACTAAACCAAAATGTATGCAATGGGAAACAACTAAGTAATTCAGTTGTTTACAATAAAAGGGTAGGAAACTCACCTGAGGCTTAGAAAGAAAATAGGGACAGTATATATTTTCCTTATATAGCTCTGTAGTACGCTAATGGCAGGGGTTTACTCTTTGACTAATTTATATTTGCTCATTTCTATGACTCTATAAAATAAGTATTATATTTGTGCTCCTTTCATACACAAAACACCTTAGACATAGAAGTCTTTATGTAGTATGTTCAGAACTGATTGGCTGGGAAGTACCGGATGATTAGAAAGGCATCGTGCTGGCACTGTGCTATAGAGCTCACCCCGGCCAATCGTACCTCTTCTCAGTACTGAAGCCAATGAGATCAGTTATTGGGAAGAGCGCACTTGTGTGTGGACTCGAAGTAAAGTGTTGTTGCAGTTACATAGAGAATCGAGTTGATGAAGGTTTGGCTCTATCAGCTTCTAGAAAGGCAGTGGAAATCTTACATGTTCAGTAACATTCGTCAAACTTCCCTGTATGTGTTCACCTTAAACACCGTCATTTCTGGTAGGCTCTTTGTGCATCTGTGCATGGTTACTGACTTTTAGTTTCTAAACACAGTCATGAGTATCTGCCAAACTCAAAACAGGCAAAACTATTTCTGTTATAGATTCATAAGTTCACAGTTCTATATACTTTTTTTGGGTTGATTTAAAAGGAGACTATTTAACTATAAAATCCAGTCTATTCTTTTAAACTTTTTTTTTTCTAGTTTTTTGGTTGGGTGATGAATCTTTACACATTAAATCCCATTTATTTATTTATTTATTTACATGTGTGTGTGTGTGTGTGTGTGTGTGTGTGTGTTTGTGTGTGTGTGTGTGTGTGTGTGTGTGTGTGCCTGTGTGATGAAGCGTTGATCTCCATATTTTCTTTCTACCACAGTTCAGCATATAGAATAAGCAGGGAGCTGCCTAGGGTAGGGGTCGGATGCCAAACCACTTTTAGAGTTTGGTTGCAGAAGTAATGGGAAATGGTTTTAGACTCTGGGTTGCATGCATCATTAAATAGATTGAAGACACCAGGAGACAGATTCTTCCATGTGGAGAAGGTTCTAGAAGAATTCCCCATGCACGGCATAGGATTTAGAATTATCATTGTGAATTTACAGTCTTCCCTTTGAGGCAAGTAGAGAATTAAGTATTGATGCGAATGTCTGGGTTGTCACTACCCATTTATTTGGGAACAGATTGCCCCTATCCCCCCCGGCTGCCTGTGGAGAGAACCCTGAGATAGGAAGCCACAGCAGTGAGCACACCTGGCCCTCATTGCCTGACTTCTGTCAATCTTGCTCCACATAAAGGAGTAGAGTGATTCTAGTCTGTGGGAGGAATATAGGAGAAGAGTGGAGGAAAATGCCTCTGTGTCAAAAATCAGGAAAGCTCTCAGGAGAGTTTGGCACTGTCATGAAAAGATACAAACGAGATACACACTCATCCACACTAGAGCTTCAGCACAAAAAGCTGAACGTGTCATTGGATGTTTGAAGGACACAGGAAACCATTAATCCCCAGTGGTACAAGTAAAATCAAACAATTGGATGGATAGATTTTTCAGAAAAGGCTACTCTTCTGTGTGTTTCAAAGCACTTAACTAATTAGACAAAATATTTACTTAATATAAATGAAAATTCATTTTCTTAGTGAACAAGTTTGATGGTCAATACCTGTGTTAGTATTCTCTGGAAAATACAAAGGATATGAGGACACATAGATACATACACATACATTTACAATTTAAAAACGTTTGATTTAATCTGTATGCAAGCATGCTTGGAGATCAAAAGTCAGCTTTTGAAGTCAGATCCTTTTTTTTTTTCTTTCATCATATGGTTCTTAGGCATTGAACTTGGGTCTTTAGGCTTGCCAGCAAATGTCATTATCTTTGGTCACATCTCACTGATCCTAGATATGAACTAATATATAAATATATTTTTAACACCTGTCTATCTATGTGTGTTCATATACACACAAATAAACAATGATAGAAGAGAATAGGGAGAGAGAGAGATGCACAGAGAGAGAGAGAGAGAGATAGACAGAGGCAGAGAGAAAATGACAAGTTTGTTCTAAGGAACAGACTTCTGAAATGGAGGCAGACAGGTCTAGACCCTGGAGGTGAGCTGGTAAACTGGACACCAAGGGAAGTCTGAAGTTTATTTTCAGTTTGCAGGAAAGCAGGCAACAATCATATCCAACAGCCTTTAGGGAAGCACCGTGCTTTCCCATGCAGTAAAGGGACAGTGGTACTAGTATAGTAAGGACTTCAACCCTACAACTGAGGCCCATCCATATTATGAAGGGTGACTCCCTGGTATAAGCCTATCCAATGTCAGCCTCACCCCAAAACTTTGGGCACAACCAGAAAAAAAGGATTGCACATATGTATACAATGAACACAACAATAGCAGTGCCCCCCATCAAATGAGTAAATGGAGCTGGGCATCATCTGACATGCTATGGAGAGACAGTCAGGACAGACACTACCCTGTCCCATTCACAGGGCAATTCTACCTAATCCTGAGACTGTAAATGCTCAAACCTTAAATGCTCAAAGCAGAGTTTCCAGGATAACTGAATAGTCTTCCTGACAAATAAAAGTTCTACACACTAAGTCAGCTTGCTCTCAAGGACACTGTTAGGACAACTACTGACAAAAGATCAAAATAAGAGGATTATCAGGAAGCAGAAAATTGGTGCTCATTGGCTAATTTTGACAGCTGTCTTGTGAAGAGGGAGGGCCATGTGCTTGTTGTGGGAGATTGACAGGTGGGAAGTGGTTGGGCAGTATGTCTAAAGAACTCAGGAAAAACATCTATTCTTCAATATTTACACGTTTCTTTGCAGCCTGAGATGGTTTTAATAAAAATGAGGAAAACATTAATTAGGTTTTCTCTGTTGAGTGGGTTTTTTCCATTATGGATATCCCACAGCTTTCTGATGAATTTGTTGTTTGAATATCCAAGAGAACAATACAATATGCACTATTTCCAGCAGATTTCCTTACACAAAGGCTCTCCTGGGAAACATAAGTATTTAAAGGCCTAATCTTTCCATTAAAAAATAGTAAAGCATTATAATGCAAAATACTAAATATTGTGTAAATATAGCAAGTAATTGCTATCGTATAAATTGGCAGTGAAAATAACTGAGATGGATGGCTAAATATTTGGGTAAAAAGAAAAACTGCCAAAATTATATACATATAATGCATGTATATAAATACATATGATGCATATATAATATATATTAAGCTTTCTTTAGTAAATTAATTTTTACTAATTCATTAACTTTTTATATAGTATAGAATTTTTCTTTATGCCTCTCATTTCTTCTTTTGTTCTTTTTATAATATAAACTAATTGTATCTCTGCCTAAAGTTTCTTTTTCATTTTAATTTATTCCAACATGTGTGCAGAGGCTCTTAAGAGACAGAAAAGAGCATCAGAACTGAAGTTAGACTCTCAGGCACTTGTTAGCTGCCCAACACTGATGCTGGGAGCTAAACTTAGATCTTTTGGGAGAGTGGCAAGTGCTCTTAATTACTGAGATGCATCTCTAACCTCTATAGCTAATCCTTCCCAGTCAGTTACTAATATGCATAATAATGTCTATAGACTGCAACATGCAATCATCAGGTTTCTCTTTGGATTTTTACTTCTTTGTTTCTGGGATGGCACCAGGAGCATGATATTTTCTAAACACATGCTCTAGCACTGCTGCCTGTCCCAACCATGTGTGTTGCTGTTAAGCTTCTTCTTCTGTCTCACACAATGTGATGATTTAGAACTTTTAATAAAGTTATGTTTGGAATCTTTATAACACAGTAGAGCAGTGGTTCTCAACTTTCCTAATACTGCGACACTTTAATACAGTTCCTCATGATTTGGGGCCACTGACCATAAAATTATTTTTGTTGCTACTTCATAATTAATGTTTACTGTTATGGATTGTAATGTGCATATCTGTGCTTTCTGATGGTCTTAGGTGACCCCTTGATAGGGTCATTCAACTCCCAAAGGAGTCACAACTCATAGGTTGAAAACCACTGCAGCAGAAATATGGGTTTTCGTGGTAGGTGCCTGGTGAGTCCACATGTCAGATTATGACATTTGTAACATTGCATTAAGTTACAGAGTTAAAAAAGCAGACGTGCCTGGCTTTCATTTGATGTCAGAACATAAGTTTAAAATCCCACTGAACAGAGGCTTGTGGTGACTCTGTGCAGTAGGCTATGGAGCTCACTGTCCGCAAAACATCATGGACACGACAAAGGCCATGGACAGGTACCTGCACTGCGGATTAAGAGAAGGAGGTAAATCTTGAGAAGAAAGGCCAGAAAAGACATTTTTTTTTGGCTCTTTTACCCTCATCCTTCCCTGTCAATTTTAAAGTTCTGTTTGTAGAGACACCATAACAATTTATAATACACTGCATAATAAGTAACCTCACAATATGCAAATGCAGCTTAAGTGTGACTCGTGTTTTTTAGACTACAGAAAGTCCACAGCTTGTCTGATGTGTTTATATATATTAAAATATAAATATTTTTATTTCAGAATTTTAATGATACACTGATTGACTTGTAATCACGGTCTCACCCCTCTCTTCCATAATTTGATCTCCTATGTTTTTCAGAAACAAATCATGTCTTTGAGGCTTCAAGCATCATTCTTTATGGAAACAATGAATGAAAACAAATCCAAATAAATAATCACCAAGGTACTTCTCCGATCTTGGAATCCATGAATATGGTATAAGGTGAGTGTTCAATTCATATTTCACACATGGATATTCAACTTTTCTTATGTAATTTTCTGAAGAGATATTAAAAATTATTTTGGGTTTGTTTTTTAATATGTATAAATATATGTGTTTGTGTGTTGGTTCATGGACATGAATCATGTATGTGTTTGTGTGGAGGTTCATGGACATGGATCATGTATGTGTTTGTGTGGAGGTTCATGGACACGAATCCAGTGCCTTGCAGAGATCAAGAGAGGATGTCAGGTTTCCCTAAGCTAGAGTTGTAGGATCTCTGCAAGTCCATGTTCTTAATCTCTGAGCTGTCTCCTCAGTCCATGAAGAGACTATTTCCTCCTGTATTTTTGATGCACTCGTGCCAGAACAGTTAATCATTTATGTATAAGAATATTTTAGCTTTTCCATCTAGTCCCACATTCTATACTATCTGTGTTTGTGACCATATCATAGCACTTTCAATCTAACATCTCTATAGTATAGTTTGAAACACAGAATGTGATACTTTCATTTTTAGTCTGCCTTTTCAAGATTCCTTGGCAATTGATGCATTTTCTGTGTGGTTCCACATGAGTTTTTAGGATTCTTACTCTATTTCCGTGGAAAAGAAAAGGAGTTATTGAACACTGACAGAGATTGCACTGAAAATGTAGAATCTTTTCCATGGCATACATGTACATACAGAGAGGCAAGATGCACTGTCTTAGAAAACATCTCCTCAAGGGCTTGAGAGAGTGCTGGAATCACTCTCCTTGAAGAGCCAAGTTTGCTTTCTGGCACTTACCTGTAAGTAACCCTGTAACCCAGCTATCAGGGATCTGACACCCTCTTTTGGCTCCCTTGAACACTGACTCATATGGGTGAATATGCATACACACACACACACACACACACACACACACACATACATGCATTCACACAAATATACATCTTCAACAGACAGAAAGAACCACTAGCAGCTCTCATCTTTTTAAAAAGACCTACAACTAATTTGTAAGAATATGCCGCTAAGTTACCATTGCTAGCAACCATAAAAATAAACCTTGGCTGTTTTATGGTTTTGTTTCAAAGTAGAAAGCATTTATTTTTAACTTAGTTGTGTGGCAGTATGAGTTTGAGTTCAAACCTGGGTCTATTACATCAACAAAACCACATAAAAATAATCTGGCTTCACAAGTTTAATTGGGGGCCTTTGTCTACATAGACAAGGAGAGTCTGAAGTGAGACTGTGTGTGTGAAAATATTGATTGCTGCCCAGGAGCTTCTGCTAAGCCTGAGTCAAAACTTGTCCACAACTATAATTGCATTAACTCAACAGGATGAGCTATGGATGGCCTTTCTGACAAAGTTGGCTGGGAAGCCGATGGCTGTATTTGCAGGGTTCCTGGAGGAAACCCCGTAGAAACACTCTGTAAACTACTGAGCCAAGGTTTTGTTTTGACTTGTGTGAACACTTTCCTTTTGTTGGGTCAGAGTTTGTGCTGTGGTTCCCATGGAGATAACACAGAGTTTCCCATGGTACCATCTGTTCCATCACTGTGTCTTCGAACACCTTTATTGATTTAAAACCTGAGGAGTTTGAAACATTTGAGTTAAAAGTTTGAGTGAAATAAATGTGATTGCAACAATTTCAAAGCAAGATTAATTCTGGCTAAATCTAGCCTTTGAGCAATGTCATGGATGCCAGTTCACCTCATGGTGAGAACATGGGCAGATATGAAGAGAAAGAATGAAGGCTTTATTTCTATTTTATTTATTTATTTTCATTTTAGTCTCTCCTCTCTCTCTCTCTCTCTCTCTCTCTCTCTCTCTCTCTCTCTCTCTCTCTCTCTGTGTGTGTGTGTGTGTCTGAGTACACATGTATGTACAGATAGGTATATGAAGGCCAGAGGTTGGCTTATGGCATTTTTCTCAATTGGTCTCCATATTTTTGAAGAGCGGAGATTCTTATTTAACCTGGAGCTACCTGCTTCAGTTAGAATGCCCAGACAGCAAGATTCAGGAATGTATTGTGTCTCCATTACCCCAGTACAAAAGTTACAAAAATATATCATAACATCCGATTTTTCTATGTGGATTTCTAAGCATGCACTAAAGTGAAGCTCACTTTACCAACTAAGCTATCTTTCTAGTCCAAGATTGACTTTATAATAGGGTTACAGAGATGCTTTCACAGGGCTTGGTACATAGAATAATATTTAAGAGAGTCCAGAGCTCTATTATGAATCTCAGGAAAACAACAGACTTCTAGATACTCATGCAAAATTCTTCACCATACTTGTTTATGCAGTAGGATTGGAAGCTGGTTTAGTTCCATAGCAGCTCATGTTTAGATTTTAAAGAGGACTCATGGAGTTTTGCCTTTGTCCATCCACCAGAGTTGAGCCTTACAGTCTCCCCACAGCATTAACAGTCCTCATCTTCACTGAAGGGTCTTGCTGTTGCCCACCAAACCTCACCTGCTCAGACAACTTTCCCAGCCATTTCTCTGCTGTACTGTTCATTTTTTTTTCATTTTTTTCTGATTCATTTCCACTACTATAAAAATATTTCTTCTACATGAAAAAAATGACCCTTAAACATCTGACTCTACCAGGTCTATTTTTTTCTGTTCTCCTTTGCAGCTAAGTTGATGGCAAAGATTAAGGTCTATTGTCTATGCTTTTATCCTTTCTTGAAATTACCCCAAACAGGCACATCTAAGTACTCTGATCATGTTCCACAGGCAGCCTCTTTGTGAAGGAGGTGGTTGATGTCCTCACTTGGCTGGCACTTCAGCAACCTATGACCTACTTTCTTCTCTAATGTCTCATGAGCTGACTTCATGCTTAGCATCCAGAGCATCAGTGCTTGGCCCTTCCCCTGTACATCTGCTGTTCAACTACTTCCTCAGCTCACTAGCTCTTTAATGTTAGAGTGCAAGTAAATACTAGTGTGGAGCCATCTCTTGTTCTTTTAGCATGCAAGGTCTTAACTATTGTAGTCTCCCAACACTAAGTATATCATATTGGGAATTCTCTCCATTTCAGAGGTCAGCCACATATGTCTCTGAATCTCAGGGTACTATGTACAGCTATAAACATATATGTGTCTATCTATCTGTCTGTCTATCTGTCTTCCTGCCTACCTATCTAATCTATCATCTACATAACTCTCTCTCTCTCTCTCTCTCTCTCTCTCTCTCTCTCTCTCACACACACACACACACACACACACACACACACACACACACACACACATCCATCCATCCATAGATCTATCTATCCAGCCACTTTAGCCAAGTACCTTTATTCAACTTTGAGTTCCTTTCTTTCCCCCTGGCCCCTGTGTATTCCATGTTACATTCATAATTTACACTTCCCACTGATGCTGTCACCAGGAGATTTTAAAAGTTCCCCAGTTGGAATTCCTGCCCTGCCCTGTTTCCTTACAATCTGTTTCTTATACAGCAGTTTGAAACTGCATTTTAAAATCATAATTCAGGTCATGTTTATTTTCTATTGAAAATCCACAGATGTTCCCATACCATTTACAGTAAAAGCTAACTTTGTGTTTTAGTAGATTAGAAGAATACAGACCTTCTTCATGTGCCTCTACTTCATTTCTGACCATCTGACTTCATGTGCCCTATTCCCTCCATACTGCCTTCCTCAGTCTTCTCAGACTATGCAGAAACTTTTCTTGTTTCAGGGCCTTTCCATCTTCAGTTTCTCCTGCCTAGAGGGGGTTTTCTATTTCTATCCACCTGACTTATATCCTTGCTGATCATGTTCAACTGTCATCTTCTGGGCTAAGCTGTGCCTTACAACTATTTGAAGTTTTAGCTCTTAAAGTCCAGTGGACTTCTCCATTAATTTGTGTTATTTCTTTTTATAGAGTTTAATCTTTTCTGGAGGAAATAGAATGGAGTATAATTATTTTATAATCTCAAAATGAAAATGAAAATAGATAATATTTAGTTAGTTGTCCATGCCCTTCCATTAAAACAAACTGGACACTCAGGAGGCAGAGGCAGGTGGATTTCTGAGTTCGAGGCCAGCCTGGTCTACACAGTGAGTTCCAGGACAGCCAGGGCTATACAGAGAAACCCTGTCTTGAAAAACAAACCAACAACAACAAAGAAACTGGAGAAGTCACTATTTTTTGTTTGGCCTCTGTTTGCATATTCAATAAGTACTATAGTGGCATAAAATAGCATTCACTTAAATTTTTGTCAAAGTATGAATAACTTGTGAGATAATATACAGCACAGCAAGATAGAAAGATATGAGATAGTAAAAAGGTTAAAGTGGATATTGGGGAATCTCTAGAGGGTGTAGTTGCTAACGCTGTTTGGTAGGATGTGATTGAGCAGGGAAGACAGCGAGAAGAGAACATGACTCTTTGAAGTTCCCCTTGACCTAAACACTGCCAGATGGCTACCTGGCTTCAAAGCCTTCATAGGTGAGACTGTTTTCTCAACTGGTGCTTTTAAATATATATTTTATTTTATGTTCTGTGCATTTGTGTACACATGTGTGTTTTGGGCTGACATAATATGATTTTCTGAGTCAAAAGTTATACTTGTCAGGTATTATTTATACATTCCACATTCTTTAGCTCAGTATTATTTATTCCTTCTACATTTTTGAGCTCATAGAAAATATTTTCAAAAACGAATAACCATGTTAAAATATATAGAAGTATAAAATAAAGACAACCCAGAAAACACTTGTTTCTAATTCAGTCATAATATGATTCATTCATGAAGTTCTCTAGATCAGACCATGGCCAGTGATAATTTGTAATTGACAGTTGTATATTATAGAGAGCAGTGGGCTCCACAGTTACTTCTGTAATTATTTCAAAACTGTTAAATCTTGGTTTCTATTTAAAGGCCTTAGGATATGGTAAACATAGCCAAGATTATTGAGGGTTTAATGCTTAAAATGTTTTACTTAACTTGAAGTAATTTAGTTTGAGACAATAAATCTCTAGTAAATGGTATGCTCTTTGCTTGCTATAACTGGGTAATGATGGAAGATTAAAAATTGTGTGTAACAGAGTTGTTTCTGATTCAGCAACTTAAGACAAAAGTATTAGGGATCTAAGTAAGATGGTTGAGAAAATAAAACCCCATTTATTAAAATACTGATTCCATGAAACTTTGGTGAGTATAGAAAATTAGAATAACTAATATGCTTAATTATAGAGTGAATAATTGGCTGCAGTGAAAATATGGTGAGTAGGGGAGGAAAATAGAGGGAGATGAAAGGATAGATGGATGCTGAAGAAAAGAGGGAGGGAAGATTAGGCAGACAGACAGACAAAAGAACACTAAGAGATGCACAGAGGGCAGGTATTTCTGGAACTTCCTATGAATGTATTCTTGGAGGAGATGAACATCCAGACAGGTTAGGTGAGTAAAAAGGTTCACCAACAATGTGGATAGCTCTGTCCAGCCCACTGAGCACTAGAAGAGAATAAAAAGGGTAAATCATCTGCTTCCTGAGATGGGACATCCACTTCCAACATCCAGGTCTGAAGGTCAGCTCTGCTGTGCTCAGGCATTTATACCTAGACTAAAGGTACCACCAGAGACATCCCTGATTCTCCAAATCATCTCCTTGATAGACAATTTTAAGAATTCTCAATCTTCAGAGTTATGTAGGACAATTTCTATTCTCTCTCTCTCTCTCTCTCTCTCTCTCTCTCTCTCTCTCTCTCTCTCCATTTATGTGTTTGTGCACGTGTATTGTTCTATCATCTATCAAACTAGCTATCCCTTATATTTATCTACAGACATCTATGTCTCTATATAGATACTTCTCTTTATTGTGTTTATCTGAGAAAAAAATAAAGAAAGCAAATATTTTGTTTTCTGAAATTCTAGGTGCCTTAGAGAGTTTCTTCCCTTAGCATCCTAATGTTGGAGAAACTTCATCTGAAAATACACCTGGAATCTTACCATTCATTTTAGCACATGTTATCTTCTAATACTGAGATTCCATTATACACTTAAGAACTGCTAATATATGCATAATTTGTTTTAATTTATTATACATTCTTTTACTACAACATGAAAACTTCAAATATAAGTAAAAACAAGCAACTCCAGGGTTCATTTCAATTCTGGTGTTAGAAGAATTAATCATATCTCTCAACTAATTTTGCATCCAACATAGGAGGAAATTATTCAGTACCTTTCTTTAAATGCTATTATATAGCTTGGTATAAAATTAAGCCATCAACTGAAGAATTTATTTTTCAAATAATAGAATTTATAGGTTAAACAGTTCATTATTTTCCCTAATGCAACTAATTTGAAACATTCATTAGTAGGAATATGATCATTATTTTTCAAGCCCTCATAATATATTTTAATGATGATGTGTTTATTATTATGTAGATTACATTCATTATGTCCTCATTTTCCTACACATTAATTGCACATTCTCAGAATATGTATACATATGCATGTCTGTCTTTACAGTAGCCATTTATAAAATGACCAAATATGTAATTTCAAATTCCAAATTTGGAATTTATATAGTTTCTTAATCTGTCTTTTGTTCATGACAGAATATTTGAGACTGGATGATTAGTAAAATACAGAGATGTGTCTTTCATGGCTGTAGATGATAAGAAGTCCAAAGTCAAGATGCTTCACCTGGCGAGGACCCCATGACAGGAGACAGAAGAGAGTTGTTCATGTGTGGGTTGTGCATCAACTCTTCCTCAGTGACATCAGTCTGTTTATGGGGAAAAAATGTCTTTGGGGAATGATCCATTCTTATGGCCCCAATTTCTCAACACTGCAGTATTGGGGATTAAATTTCAGGCATGTAGATTTGGGGGGGAGATATTAAGACTGTGATAATTTATTGTTAATGATTTTATACAGTCTTCATCAATCTGTTCTTTCCAGCATTCTTTTATTTTTCCTGACTTTAGCTTCAGTAAGCATGTTGAAAGATCAGAGAAAAATTTCTAAACAAAATTCAGACGGTAGAAAGTCTCCAGCAAAAATAAAATAGCTATTCGGGAAACCATGTAGGAATGACTGAAAATATGAATAATAAATAAATTTTGAATAAAAGTTCTATAAAAACGGTTTGAGATTCCATAGAGGTATGAAACTGAAAGACAATATGGATCCTTTAAAATAATTTCAATAAAGTATAAGGGACAGAAGACAGAAAAACTAAAGAAGTTCACCAAGAATGGAGAGATGAGATTCCCTGAAGACAATGTACCCCATATTTTCAGTCACCCAGAGTAAGACCTTATGAAAATTATTCCACTCCAATTAAACAGTTTATCAGAGAATAAGTAAGGATATGATCTGCTCACTCTGCAAAGAAGAATATTATGCTAAAATACTTAATGGCTATTATCTTCAAAGCTTGTCAAAGACATAACAGATGGTAGTTCTTGAAGGACTGATTAGAATACAGGGCTTAGTGCAAAGCAACACTGCTCCTCCATTATCATAGCCATTGAGTAAACACTTTTGATTTGCTGTCATTGAAAAACCTAGCCATAAACCCCCTTACCCCCAAAGTAGAACATCTATTTTAAAAAGGAACTATACTTTGAATAAAAGATAATATTATTGAACATTACACTAGAGTACTGATTCCTTATAATACATTAAGTTGAAAGGGATACAGAGCCATTGTTTACTGTATATTACCTTAAAACAGCTTCATTTTTCCTACTTTCATTGTCAAGAGAGAATTTTAGAATTATGTCTACAATACTTAATTTTATACTAAAGACAAACAAAATACTTTAGTAACTATGAAATGTACTTTGTATAGAATCAGTTATATTGGGACCATTGAGGTGGCTCAGTAGTCAAAAGCAATAGCTGCATTTCCAGATAATACAAATTCAATTCTTAGCATCTTCATGGTGGGCAGCAATCACTTTATTTCCAGTTCCAAGGGATTTAATAGCCTCTTGATTTACACATTGTGTCCTGATTTCTCTACTGTTAACATTTTACATTAGTGTGATACACTGTGCTTTTCAAAAAGGCAATGCTATCTTATGACTTTAGGTGTAAGATTATGAATACAAGTATTTGTGCTGTTTAATCTTGTTTTTCAAATAGATTGGATTGGGAAACACCTAGGATTTTAGTAAAGCATGCTTCTAGGTGTGTCTGTGAGCGTATCAGCAGGACAGAGTAATAAGGGTGAAGGTCACCCTGGGTTGGCAACATCATCTCATAGGCTAGAGGCCCTGCAGGAAGAATGAGGTAACCAGGAGGAAGCCATTAATTAGTACAGGAGCCTTCTCTATTTCTCTACTTCCTGGCAGTCTTGAAATGAGCTGCCTATGTCATCTGTTCCAGTTGACTCAGTACCTCTGTCCCAGCACAGGGACAGTATAGAGGAAGTCAGTCTTCTGTCAGCTGAAACCCTTCATCTCTGACATCTAATCAATCCTGCCTCCTTTAAACTATTTCTTTTGCAGATATTTGTTCAGACACTGAGAAAAGGTTTGCCAGAATCACCAGAGTGTGCTTTTGCTCACAACACCCAAACAGAGAAACGCTGAGTTAAAGCATTTACAGATTCTTTTGAAAATCATTTTAAAATCTATTTAGTATTTGTATAGTCCTTTGGTAGCTTCCTGATGAGCAGACATAAGTGCCTATTACTCATTTCCTAATCCTTTTATGAATTTCTGCTTTGATTTATTTGTCAAATAGTTTTGTAAATTGAAGGGGTAAATGACACTTGACACCCATTCATAATGAAACAGTTTTCAGGTATATGGAATGATTGTTTTCACACCTCATTTAAATGCAGTGTTTACAATTAAATATGTGTGGATTCTGTTACATAGGCAATTTTCTCTTTAATTTCAGTCTCCTTTTATTTAGTTGTTGTAGATTAGATTTTAATATATCTTGGTTTGAACAATTCTATAACTTTTCTTGAAATCTGTTGTCATGATTTTTGTGGAAAGTTTAGAGTTCTGCACCATTAGATTCAATTCCAAACTACAACCTTTCTTTTTCATATTAAAATGCTCTTTTTAGTGTTTTGCATTGCTCATGACTCTCTCCTGTTGCATTCATCCTTTGACTTAGATGCCGCCCAAACCACCACTCCTCCCAACTTCATCGCAGTTTAATTGACTTTGGTAACCCCTGTCTATTCTTTGTGTCAGAATTTTTACATTTTTTTACTTTTGTGGATGATAAACATATTTTTTTCTGCCCCAAATTTCCTCTCATTTTGTTCTGTCTTAAATTATAATTATTATCCAATTAACTTGAGTGAAACTAGCTAAGTAACAGACTATTTTGTGATTAGATATATTTTGAGATTATCTATAATAATCTTTATTATAACCCATTAATGTCTTCCTGCATCTTTAGTGTTTTTTCTATCATATTATGTAATTCTTTTAAACAAAATATATCTTCAACATTGTTTGCTAATGCAAATATTTATAATTCTAAATTACATCCCAGTGGTGTAATATAGTACTCAATATATAATGTTCATTTGCTTTATTGTCTTAGTGCTGGATAAGTCTTGCTTGCTCTTTCTTATATGATATTTCCTGAGTTTTGCCACAACCAGTATTTGTTATTAGATTTTTCTCTTTTCAACATACTGCTTCGGGGTATGCTGCAGGTTGTATTATACTACCTCTTTCTAAATATTGTCACACATGACAAAACAAAAGGGACATTTTATTTCTATCAAGCTGAACCATCAGGGTAAACAAGATGCTATATTTTGTTTTGCATAACCTTCTTTCCCTCTTAGCCCTGTCTGAACTAAACTCTTGGAAGTTCTCTATTGGAATACAGTGGAAGAGATCTTGACCCAAATGAGAAGAGCATCCTGCAATTATTTACTAGAGAAAATTCTCTGGGGAGTGTCAGGAGGTACTTCAGTGAGAGTCCCCTTTACCTATTGCAAAATTTCCTCAAGAATGAACTATGAAGGGGTGTGTGTTATTAACATCCTTAAAGTCAAGCTGACAGCAGGAACCAGAGGGGAAAAAAAAATCGGAAGACGATAACTGACTATGAGGATAAAAACAAACTTGGCACAAACATTTTTTAAGTAAAAAAAAAAAAAAAGCTTTTCATATTGTCAAGCACTGTCTTCATTAGAAAGACTTTCATGTATTTGACTACAAGAAAACATGTCAGAAACTAGTCTTTATTCTGACCTACTCTAAGGAATGTATTTGATAAAGATTAAACGTCCCTGAAGGAATTTGAAGAAATGGTACCTTACTTCTTTAGAGGAAAGAAAGCAAACCATCATGGTTTAGGGAATTCTGCAGGAATAGGTGAAGCGTCCACTTCTGTCACACAGGTTCTTAAGGCAGACCCTGAAACATCAAGGTCCAACCAGTGGAATTACTAATGATTGAAATGATGTTAGCTTCAGGCTTTGGACTTCTGAGAGTATTAACATTGCATTAGAGAAGTGTATCTGATCCAGTATTTTTATGTATTCTAAATGCAGCTTCACTTTTCTAAAATATGGAAATACACAAACCATTACATGACCTCCATTTGAGACTATATACATCAACATTGATTATATATATATATATATATATATATATATATATATATATATATATATATAGTGTGTGTGTGTGTTTATGCATTGTATGTATGTGTATATGTATATATTAATTGCAGAATAATAGCATGCGAATTTTTCATTCTCGATACAATTGCAAAAATCACAGTATTTTAGAAAATATCCTTTTACAGAATGGTTGCTTTAACCCCCACACATGGAACACCAAGATTCTTGCCAGGAAATCATTGTCAAGTGAGTCAGCTGCACACCTGCCTATGGATACTGATGCAGGGAGCATTGTTGGTTCTGGGTTTTGTTTTCCAGGATTCTCATGCAGTGCACAACCTTGGAAAGCACAGACTGCAACATACAACATAAGGCAGAGGTATGTTTGCTGTTAACTGTTTCAGAGACAATGAGGCAAGCATGGACAGTTCTTTGTAGAATATTGTGGTCCCTTAAATGTGGGAATTCTCTGCTGAATTGAATCTCCACCTGTTTGGCTTTTGTCTGGCTTCTTTTATAAGAGCTGGTTGCCATAAGAAAAATAGAATATAGTCAAGTCAGAAAAGAATACAAAATTTCTGTGCCAGCAAGCCTTGAAGACAAAGGGCACATCCAGAAGTGAGCTGGATAAAGAGAGAGGGACAGATAGAGTGAGAGAGAATGAGAGTCAGAGTGACAGAGATAGGTAGACGAGTGGCTCAGAAAACCAAGGAGATCTATTTCCCCACGGTGCCTGAGCTTCCTTGCTAGCTTTCTTCTGTCCTGACAGCGTTTCTACCCTATGTATACTTCATATGACTGAGTCCTCACCAGTGTAAACAAGGCCTGTTTTATTTCTTTATACTAATCCTCACACTCATCTTTTACTTCTAAGTAAATATGAGACTGCTGTTTACATAGCTCCACATTTCCAAGCTGATGACACCAGAGTTATGAAAAGGAAATGGTAGAATGAAATTTAGAACTTGTTTTCTATCTTCTCCAAAGTGTTCAGGGCTTCCTAGATGTTGGTATTTACCTTCTGTAGCCTTCATGCCAGGGTGATGACAACAGACTAATTGTTCTGAAGGATCACAAATTTGGAGAGAAAAGGTGGTAGTAGTGACAGTGACACACACACACACAC
>NC_034591.1:64933881-64948209 GCF_900095145.1 Mus pahari | reverse complement strand
CACACACACACACGCACACACACACATTCACACACACACACACACACACACACACACTGGACACACAGATACACACACATAGACATACATACGGAGTCCTATACACTGAGACACACACATATAAGATGACATGAGGGACATATGAAGAAAAACACACATGGAGATACATGCTAATGCATGGAAATACACATATACACACAGAGAGAGAAAGAGAGAGAAACACATACTCCTTTAATCTTGAAAAAAGAAAGTTGATTAAATCAAAATTTAGAAAAGACCCTCATTGATGAAAATGCATACAATGTGAAAAAAACCAAACCCAAAACCATTTAAAAACCAGCAGGAGATTGTTATATGTTTGAATAACTACTAAATGAGTTTGAAATAGAGGATACTATTAACTTTCATAGTGTATTACCTGAAAATTAAAGCTTTGAATTTCTAAATGTCTATTCTCAACTTGAATTTATTTTCATGGGAGTTCTTGCTGTGAAATCTTAATATGCTTAATTACAGAGATTAGCAGCCCATGCACTATGAGGAAAATCTGTATTTGCCCTTATCTTATGAAACAGTGTTGAAAAAACACACAGATTAATCCATCTGAGATCAATAGATCTCTCTGGTTAAGTCCTGGCTGGGTTCTGGTGAGCCAGAATCACCTATTTATTTCCTCATTTAAACAATTTGAAATTATGTTACAATGGTTCCTCTTTATAATGCACTACTGAGATGAATTTTAAGGGTCTTTCTCTAATGAACAATGGTCATGGTTTTATACTTAATATTCACATAATAAATAAACACGGTAAGTGACCATCAATATACTAAGTGCATAGGATTACATGATGCCTGAGTTAGTTCCAGGAATAAAAACCTAAAGTTATTCAATTACAGCAATGACAACAACACAATTAAATGTTGAAATTTGTGACTTATTTACAATTCATCTATCTCAAACATTTAAAAAAAATTACTTGAATAAAGGACACCAGAAACTTATTTGGATGGTGAACTTGATTGACATTTAGAATCACATATAGGAAACAAACTTCTGGACCTTCCAGGGTTTTCGAGAGAGGCATAGCTAAGTTTAGAAGGAGCAGCCGTAATTCCAGAGAGGAGCATCCCATGGGCTAGAGGGCTTTGAGTAGAAAAGAGAAGAGGGAAGCACCAGAATTCTTCTCTCTGTCTCTTGACTGTAGACATTGTTGGAGCAGCTGCCTCCCACTCCTGCATCCATGCCTTGTGCCATCCTGGACTGTACTCTTCAAACATGGGCCACAATAAAACCTTCCTTTAAATTGCTACTGCCATGTACTTTGTCAGAACAGCAAGGAAACTACTGCACTCATTCTGATTTTACTGTTCTTAATCAAAGGTTATCTATGTTTCTTCTTTTCTGAGAACATTTTCTAGATTATTATTTTAAGAAAGATAATTTAATAATAAAATAAATTTTAATGTGGATTTTATAGATAGGTTTTAAAAACAATGAAGTATTCTGTTTGTTCTGAAGTAGTCATTATAAACTTTTAAGGAAGTATTTTGAAATACTTTTTAAAAACATACAGGTATGAAATAGAGTGCATTTTCCAGTTTTTGAGGTAGTTTTTGCTTGTTTAATTCTCCACAAATTTGAAAAGTTTCTGTAAATATTTCAAGTTTAAGCTTTTGAAAGAGCTAAAAGTGTACTGACCTGCAGAGGTCAGAAAAGAGGAAGGATTGTTTGGAAGTTAAAAACATTTGTCAATCACCAAGTGGATGATGAGCACCCAACTTGAGTCCTCTATAAGAGCAGCAAGTGCTCTTAACTGCTGAGCCATTTCTATTTCCATCTCTAGACAGTGGATCGTTCTTTGTTAGGCTATTCATCTTGCAGATGAGAGGAGCAGCGTTACAGTAAACACTTTGCCATCCTTTAACATTGTGCTTACTTGAGGAAAGAGTGGGGCAGAAACATGTGTCTTCCAAGAATTGCTCCATCACAGCAGAGTATTTTTTTCTTTGGTCTTGAACACTATTTCTCAACTTGTGGATCACAACCCCTCTGAGAGTCAAATGACCTTTTTATAGGGGAGGCCTAAGAGCATCAAAAAACACATATATTTTTGTTATGATTCATAACTGTAGCAATATTATAGTTATGAAATAGCAATGGAAATAATCTTATGACTGGGGGCACCACAACATGAGAAACTGTATTAAATGGCTACAGCATTAGGAAGGTTGAGGATCACTGCATCTAGAATATCATTGAGTCTTCTAAATTTTCTAAGAAAAGCCTTTCTGTGGGTTTGCCAACATCAGTGACAATGAGGACAATCCCCAAATCCCTTTGCCTCTTTCTTTATTTTCTCTCTTGTCAGAGATATTTCCTGTTACTAAAATGAATAATGAATCCAAGTTACTCCTACTCCTTACCCAGAGTGATTGAATCTGTGAGCAAGTCCTTCCAACAACACATCTTGAGGGTCCTTAGCTTCAGCTCTGAGCTGCAGTCCCTTGAGCCTCACTAGTCCTACGGAGCTCACTTCCTGCTGTGTTAGCTCATTCATTAGTTGCTCTTTCAAGCTCATTCCCTTCTGTAATTCTTGATACTGCATAAAAGTGAAGGGGAAGTTGTGTCTGCGGGTTTCTGTAGGGATGGCCCATTCCACATGACTGATTCTCAAGTGGGCATGAAAGACTGTCAAGAGACCTTAAGTGGAGTTTTATCCATTCCAGTTCAGGCGGGAAAGCTTCTTCCACTCCAGTCAACAAGATATTTGAACGGAAGATTATGCTGAATTTAAAGCAGTGCGCCTTCCTTCTAAGGCTTCAAGCTCTTTACACAGTGTTAACTTTTTCTTTCAGTTTATGGCAATGGTAAAAGATATAGCTGGTTAATTTTAGTTTATTTTATTAGAAGAGAAGAAGTAAAAAACTGATACTGGAATTAACATTTAATTTTTACCAAATTTTTATCTATCTATCTATCTATCTATCTATCTATCTATCTATCTATCTATTTATTTAGTGCATTGGATCTGATTCTCTCCACAAGGGAGGTTTGTCAGGCACTGGCTTCATGATACGTTGGAATCAAGTTAGCTTGAATTGACAGCCACCATTTAAACACAGTATCTTAACCTGAATCCATGATCTCTACTCTGTGTGGATCTCTATCTTAATTTTGTTTTACAAGGACTTACACTGACTAAGGAGAACATTGTTGTATGGCTTCTTCTTCTTCCTCTTCTTTTTAAATCTTAGTTATATCTGTAAAGACTCGATCTCCAAATATCCATATTCTGTTATTGAAGAGCCTTGGATCTTCAATCTCCATCAATACAAACTTGATTGTGACAGGGGTTTGGGGAGGTCATAATTTAGCTCTGAACAATTAAAATCCAGGAAACAGACAAAGTTAAAGCAGACTGCCCTCAGGTGAGCAGTGTCCAATACTTCCACTTCTGGGATCCATTCTCCACACTAGTAGAACTGTGATCTCTCTGCTTTGCATCTTTCTATTTAAATTGAAAGTCAGTCTCCTTCTCACCCTGTCTTTAAAATACAGAGGGGTGCTGTATGGATCATGCAACCCAATAGCCTCTGACACTGTCTGGTCCTCCCTCTTCCCCCTTACATGTGTGATCTTTGTTCCAGCCCCATTCTTGGCCACCATTTCTTCATTTGCTTTGTTTGATGTATCTTGGTTCTGTATCAATGTAATTTACCTAAGACGTCTTCTATGAATCCTTAGTCAAGAAACCAGTACTGTCGCACGCTTCCTTTCTTTGGGGTTGTGGTATCTTCTAAGTCGTGATCATTCAAAGAGAGACTGATGTGATTTGTCCTTCCACCACAGCGTAACTTCCTGGGGGTTGTATATGCCCTCTTGGCATTTCTTGTGCCCACACTAGTAAACCACAGAAACTTTAGAAATGAATCAATAGTAAGCATATGAATGGACACAGTAGTTCTTGCTGAACTGGTAACCATGGCAGCCTACTCTATAAATCTAGACAGACTATGATTTGAAATCTAGTCTACTGCAAGTTTTATAGACATCAATTTCAAAACGTTCCTTAATAGCTCTAAATTTCATTTATTTATTTAAAATTTGATACTAAATATACTTCATTCAGTTTTTGTAAGGCTATAGAAGAAAAACCTACATGAAGCAACTATTATAAGGATGAAAGTCATAATAAAAATTAATATGACTACTGTAGTATTTTAAAAGGGCCATGACCATGGCTGGGCATCCAGGTAGAGCCATTTGTCAGGACTCTTTAGGTTTCTGAAGAACTAGTTGGTACATGGGTTGAGAAAACAGCATCCTGCTTCTATAGCATCCTTCTCTGGACTGGTCACAACCAAGAGTGGCAGTGGGTCCACTATGATCAAGAAGAGCTGGAAAAAAGTACCTGTCAAGCTGAATATCTAATCAGATAATCTTGCAATTATCAGGAAGCCCTGAGATAACTGCAAATGTGCAATCCTTTTATATGTAAGACATCATATATTCCAACAAGTAGTTAAAAATGAGTGCAATTAGAGTCAAGAAAGGAAATAAGTATTTTGAGGAGCTTTTTAGTTACAAGAATGGCCACAGTATTCAAGAGTAGTGGAAGGCTTTGGGTGTGAATCTCTCTAAAATGAAATATATTAGTTGCCCAATGTCATACCTTCCATGTGACTTCTATCTAATACATTTACTTCCACCATGATGCCATGTATGTTGTTTTGATGCAGCTATAGGGACTCTCACTGTAGGCTAAAATATTGAGGCTGCCTGATTTGGCTTTTAAAAAAATGAAAGACTAAATAAAAATATCTTATCACAATAGCAATAAATAGACTAAGACAAGGGAAGTATAATATTTAAGACAAAGAACTGGGCTAGATCCTAAGGGTAAAAGATAAAAATGAACCACTTTTTTCTGTTCCTTCCTGGAGGAACAGATTTGGAGATGGAGTCAACAAGCTGGTACTTCAGTGGAAATTATCCTGAAATTTTCTCAGGCACTCAGGAAAGTTGCATCAGCTGAGCAGAACATAGGAACCTGATTCTTTTGTGTTCTGCTATTTTTCTTTGAAAATCAAAGATCAAAATATGATAATCTCTATTTTCTTCTTAATGATTCTTCAGAAATTATAAGTTATTTTCAAAGTATGTTTGATAATATAAAATCATATTTATACCTTAATTAATGTATTTAGTCTCTAGCTTCCAATGTTGGTGCACACTCTTTTCAGCAATGAAATAAAATTCAGTTGTTCTTTACAAAACCAAGATGCCCACTCTCTTGATATTTTATTCATATTTTATGTCTATGATGGTATTATTAAGATGGACTTGAGAAATATATATGCTTAGATGATTTTAAATTCACAAAATGTTTATGAAATTCAGAGTTATTTGGAACTGACCAGACATGTAAAGTCAAACAAACAAAAGGAGATAGAAAAAGGTTGGAGGTGCTGGACAGATGGCTCAAAGATTAAGAGCTCTGACTGCTTTTCCAGAGGATCTAGATTTGATTCCCAGTACCCACATGACAGCCCACAGCCTTCTCTAAGTCCTATTTCAGGGTATCCGATGCCCTCTTCTGGTCTCCATGGATTCCAGGTATGCACATATAAGACAAGAGCTGGCACAGAGGCACTAGATACAGTCTCCAGGGCCTTCCTGTCCCTTGGCAGAATCTTCCAAAACTCCATGGGCTCTTTGCTTTGATTTCAGGATGTGGCCTCAGGATTCTCTTCTCATAAAGATGATATTTAACTTTAATTTTAATGCAAATTTTATGGAAATCTGTCTTTAGCTTACTCCCTGATACAAATTTAATTTGGCCACTAATGCAAATACACTTTATTAAGGGTAGAGACTTGTCACTTCCTGCTTTGTTCCCTTGAGCTAGACATTTCCAGACTTTGTATTCCAACAATAAAATTCCAGGGACTGAAGATATTAGTCTATGAACTCCCGAGGACCTGTCACCTCTCACTTTGAAAATCATAGGATACTCAAACTGAACCATTTTGTATTTCATTTCCATTTTTTCCCTCAGTTAATACATTGGACGTGACACTGTGTGTGCCAGTTTCTGGTGCTGTGATAAAACAGTGATCATGTGCAGTTTGAGGGAAGAAGGGTTTCTTTGGCTAATACTTTCCAGTCACAATCCATGACTGAAGAATGTCAGGACAGGAAGCCGGAGGCAGGCGGTCACCCTGAGATTACGGAGGGGGGAGGGGTTGCTTAACAGTTGCTCTTCACTGCTTGTGATATAACCCACGATCACTTGCTCAGATGGAGCACCTCCTTCTGGGTTGGGTCCTCCCACATCAGTCATCAGTGAAGAAAATACCCCAGTGGATATAGGCTGACAGAAACTGACCTGACTTTATGTCTTTCAGATAAGGCTCCTCCTTATGAATCTCAGTATTTGAATGGAGTTCTTTAGATACCATAGGGTCAACACTAGGAATATGAGAATATTTAGCTCCTCATTATGTCACAATCATTTTTTTCTGAATTCTGAGGTCTGTTCAGTTAACATTTTTCACATCTTTCACAGAACACTTTATGTCAGGTTAACATTACAGTGAGTGTAATCTGGCTAACAGCAACACAGTTTAATGCTTCATAAACCCTCCAGTTCCCAGCCAACTGAGTGCTGCAAGCTACCCGACAAGGTGATGGGCACCTCATTGCTCATGGTGATTTATGCAAGATGATTATAATTAATTTTTTTCTCTTTAGGAATTATCCTGACTAGAATATCTATCTCTATCTCCAGCCCTCAAGCCAGCACCATTCACTCTGTTAGGAATGACATGTCTCTTCTGTGCTGGGGAAACTATGCAAATCATGAGTGCTAATGACCCAGGGGACACCAATGAAAGCCTCTTATACTCTCATCCAGAGAAACTGTTCTGATGCTAAATGGTTCTAATTCAACAGTAGGATTTAAAACATGAAGGACATTTCTGCTCTTATCAGTTGATGGTCATGGAGGTGTGCAGACAACTGGAGGTATATTTCTACTGTGCTATGTTGATAATTTAAGTGTAAATATTATTTCAGGGTAAATATAAATTACAAATAATTAATATTAATGGACAAGTTTCATGTCATGCATTTTGTAGACATTTGTTATGGTCATTGCTGTAGGCTTAATATGGAATTTCTGTGATTTTTCCATGTACCAGCAAGACAGCATTTAGGATTATCATGTTTGTTGCCTTGGACATGAAATATAGAAAAAAAAATACCTACTATATTTTTCTAATCTAAAAGTTTTATTGGTATTGCTTGAGGAAAAAAAAGTCACATTTAGCATCTGTAGGAAATGACATATTTAATGTCACATTAAAGTGAAAGGAGACAGTGAGGTGAGTACATTACACATTGTCAAATGTGCTTTCTTCTTTCTTCAAGTACAAGTACAGGCAGTAGGGCACAGATTACATCACTTGGGGAAGCAAGGAGAAGTAACTAATCATTGTGGAGTTATCTGGAGTCCTGTTATACTGGGGACAGCAAAATAAAGCTGCATGTGTATCTATGTATGTACACCCATGGTATAATCTGCTAACTTTAAAAAAAATGATATTTTGCATGGTCACAATATTCAACAAATCTCTCAAATCATTTTTTACCTTGTTTATCTATCTTACACCACTAACATCAACATTCTCCTTACTCTCATGAGACACACCCTAGAGCAGACTACAGTTGTGTGTGTCATTCCCTCGGCATCCTATTTACACATGAACTTTATGAATGTCTTCCTCCACTTGCCAATGTTTTTCTACCTTGAATTAACTCCTCCTCCTCTTTACTGTCTATTTTGAGGAATAATATAAAGAACACAACAACAGCAGCAACAACGCAAAGCCTTCTTTCGACTCTGCCTCAGACATATGCCATTCTGTATTCAATTCCTACAGAAGCCCAATCTGGTCCATTTGCCCAGGCATGAGAGGATAATTGATCCATCTTTCTTATTGGCATCTGGAACCAGTCAGTTTCATAGTTTTTCCTCTTCATTCAATAATCTGTTCTTCCTACCACAAAACTTGACATAAGTTTGCATGTGAAACACCTTGTAAATTTTCCTAACATATTCTTTTGCCAGGACGCAGGCTTCTTATCCCACTGCTATTCCCTGGGGTGTTCTTATATTGACCCTACCACATCCTTCACTCACCTCACCTGCTCAGCTAACACAGCTCTATAAACTTTGAAATCCATGACTCCTGGGGTCTATTTCTAAGGTCAACTTTCTTTATATTCTTGTTATTTGTTTCCTTGGAACATTTTATCTAACTCAAATGGACTGACACTGGCCATTTCCTGAGTAAGCAAAGGACCTGTTCAGCTTCCTTCAGCTCTGCCATAACCACAGGCCAGTAGGACTCTCCTGCCTTTGTCGGGATTCTGCTGGCTTCAAATCTTCAGTCTCCTTCTACAATATCTTCAAAGACCTTTGCATACACTTTGAGAGTCAGACCACACTTCAATTTCTCCTTTAGAAAAGGAAAGGACAGGGAAAGATGGAACCCACTCTGATGAAGTGCAGCCATCCGGTTTATATCGTTTCTACTTCTGCTCCAGAAGGATTTGCCAGTTTCAGAGGGTGGCTTCATGAATGGAGTGGTCCCTTTAGAAATGCTTGCCAGTCTCAGCTGCATCTATTCTCTTTGTCAACAATCCTTTTTCACCTCCATGTAATCCTTTAGCATAGCATGCACATAATAGTCCAGATTTATTATCAAAGTTCAACTTAGTACCCGTTGGAATGCTGAATTTGAGAGGATAATGAAGGTTTTTCCAAAATACATGATTTCATTTTTTTTAAAAAAAAGATTTATTTATTTATTATATGTAAGTACACTGTAGCTGTCTTCAGACACTCCAGAAGAGGGATTCAGATCTTGTTATGGATGGTTGTGAGCCACCATGTGGTTGCTGGGATTTGAACTCCGGACCCTCGGAAGAGCAGTTGGGTGCTCTTACCCACTGAGCCATCTTACCAGCCCGATTTCATTTTTTTTAATCACATTTTTTAGGGAGGAGGATACCCATGTTCTATTTAAAAAATGTGTTTGATGATAAGCAACAGCTGTTTCCTTGTTCTTACTTAGCTTCCCAACACAATTATTGTCTCCATTTGTACAAATGAGGGGGCACTATAGTAAGGGTGGCTGAGTAACTGTCCACAGTCCCTGTTCGTAGGTCCCACTGGCACGCATTCTTAGCACCAGCCACACCAGCGCCACCTGCTAGCTTTGTCATTACCAAACCCAACACAGACATTCCACTTCCTAGCAAGGCAATAGTAGTTCTTTCCCCAGAAAGTGAAAGCAATTGTACATTGTCAGCATTTGATATCACAGAACAGGCCGACTGATCTGCCAAGAGTACAAGCTAGAGGTCTGAAAAATCATGAGCCTTGTTTTATAGTACAAAATTCATTTTAAAGGCACCGTGAAGAACGAGTCAACCGTACCTTGAATTTACAAAAAACAAATTCTGGTTCTTTCATTGATGGGGGAATATCACAATGATTTGCTGGACCAAGCTAAGTGAGAACTCAGACTAAACCAGTGTAGCTCCACCAAAGGAAAAGAGCAGAGAGACGTTCTGTGACCACAGCACATGGTTCTGGTCTCTGTCGCTGCCTTGTGAACTCGCCAAGAGTCTAGGATTTAGGACAAGTGTTACGAATAGGAATAAATCCGTGTAGGTTTCTCTCTCATCTGCACTACTCAGACTTGCTTCTACCTCGAGTGTGAGGAAGTTATTATCTAGATGCTGTCCCCAGATCTTCCCTTTAATTCTCCACCAGGTCTGTGGAGGCCTGAGGCAGTGATAAATGGCTCTAACCCGTTCTCCACGTTAGGAGGCCAACATCTCCCGGGAAGAGGCTACTTCTCCTCAAGAGCAAGAAAATTAGTTTTTACACAGATGGATGGAGATACTAGTGAGCCAATAGAAAGTGAGGGAAGGCAACTGTGTTATGTTAAAAACTCATGTTGTTTTGTTCGACTCTATGGCTTGAAAGGGTCTGAGAAATGATCACATTCTATTTCTGTAAATCTTCCCTGGAAGATAGCACCATTTATCCTCTGCCCTGTGCCTCGTGCCAGTAAATGGATATGCTTGCTTTCTGATTTCTTCATTAGTTAGCGGGTCTGCTCTTCACTCTGTGCTTCTAGCAACAACATGCATACCTTTCTACCAATAATTTTATACAGATGTATTATAATTCCTCTCCTTATAATTGATCACTCCATTCAGATGCAACAGCCTAGTTTGTCTAACAGACGGCGGCTCTGAGCCTTTCTAATGCTGTAATCCTTTAATACAGTCACTCATGTTTTGGTGACCCCCCAACCACAAAATTATTTGGTTGCAATTTCATAACTGTAATTTTGCTATCATTATGAATCATAATGTAAATATCTGATACACAGGATATCTGCATATTGAAAGGGGTCATGACCCACAGGTTGAGAACTCCTCTACCTCAACCTTTGCCAGTTCCAACCTACTTGGGCTCCTGTTGTGTTTTTACTGGGATCCTCATGTGGTATGGTTTGGTCTGACTTCCTTCTCTCCAGTTCATCCTTCACCACTCCAACACCAGGGTAAAGCATTAGAAGCTATCTCCTGTTCTTGGCCTCAGAGCACCCCATTTAAAAGCATGATTTCCACCTGGGCATTTGAGAGCACCCACAGGCCTCACACCTGTTGCTGCACCAGTTTCCAGAACTAGCTAACCATCTGCTAGTTTCCCAAACCTGCCAGGTGATTGCAGTAAAAACTAGTCGAAGACCCACCAGCCAAGTTCCAAAAACTTAAGAGGATATGCCTTCCATACCTGAATCAAAGGAACCTGCAGGTTTAAGTCTGTGTTTTCTGCATTCCCTTGCTATTCATGCTAAACAGTGTGCCGTCCTCACACTCGATGGAATCTCAACCTCTCTGCCTTTACTAGGACATTTTCTCCTGGATGCTGCATCTTAGTGTAGATTGCATGTACATTACCATGCTCTAGTTCCCAGAGGCACCTTTCTCTTGTTATTTCTGTGGTAAAATGCAGGATGGAGAATGTAGTCTTTATGAAAGCAGAGGGAATCCCTGAGACCATGCTTATGTGTTCAGGCTCACTAATGCAGATCCAGATTATGCTCTGAATACACTCCGTCTCAGTTATTCCTAGTGCTTCATAAAATATCTCCGATCATCTCTTCCAATAGGTGCCATTCCTGCCATGGACTTTTAGATAAAATGCTATCTGAGCTAATTATGACTGCCAGATATTTTCTTTCTGTTTGGCTTTTTGTGAGAACAAACCATTAGTTATAACTGCCTCTATTTCACTGGGTAAGTACCACAGTCAAGCCACAATGAGTGGCACCCACAAGCCAGGCAGAGGGTTTCCCTCCTCTCTACAAGTCAGGGAGCAGTATTCACGCAGAAACTATAGGTTTATTCCCGACTTTATGGCTCAACACAAAGGTAATAAAACTAGAGGACAGAGGAAATCCTTATCTTGCTATTCAATAGGTCATATTATAACACTTTACTAAATTTGCTTGGAAAACTCTTTATGAGACAAACTGGCAGAACTTGCCTATGGATATCTCTGGCACAGAAAAGTCTGGAAATCGTGTCCAGCTAGATCATCTGCAACATGGAGGAGTTGGAGAAAGAGGCATAAAGGTCCCTTCCAAGTATAAGATCAGTTGTATAATGTAACTTTCTAATTATAACTCTTAATTCGGCATTACTACCCTAGGAACTGCAGAAGATACTGCAGATTTATGATGACTTTTGTTGTTAACTCTCAGCTACTGCTTGTTCCTGTGAGGTTTCCAGAATGCTATGAAGGATTTGAGCTAGATATCTATTCTATTGTTGGACTTACATTAAAGAAAAAAAAAAGACTGAATAAAAATAGTTTTTATTCAGATGAAAAGTATCTGTTTGTACTTGCATTTTATCCACTAGTACATGGATAAAATTCCAGGTCTGTCCTTCCGGGCTAATAAGGCTACATTGGGGGAGGTTTCCCTGGGAGACAGGAACTATATATTGTGTATTTACCTCAGATAAGGCAATAAATGCCACAGACCAAATAAGTGTTACATTCAAGTTAAAGATGGAGAACCAGTGAGTTTTCTGAGGAAGCATGGGTGACTCAAATGCCCCCAAATCACTGACAAGTCCCATGGTTCACGAAGCTTCCTGTGCAACATGCAGGCAGCTTCACTGAAGAGTCTCTTCTCGCTCAGCAACTTCCACTGCTCCTATAACGTAGGGAGTTGATGGTGTTGTGTCAGGACTTGTGACTCTTATAACTTTCAAGATCCAGGAACTCATAAGCTTTCACCAGGACCTTGAGCCTTAGAACTCTATTGAGCCAGGTGGTGGTTGCAGCATGACTTTAATTGTAGTCCTTGGGAGGTGGAGGCCCAGGGATCTCTTTGAGCTTGAGGCCAGCCTGGTCTACAAAGGGAGAACCAGGTCACCCAAGATTGTTAAACAGAAAATCCATATTTCAAAAAAAGAATAAGCAAACAGCGAACAAAACAAAATACCAAACAAACGAACAAAAACTAAGAACATTCCATTCTGTTTCAGTTAGCTACTCAACTGATAATTAAGCAAGGCTGTCTTAAAGCCTAACACAGAGACATGCAACTTCCAGGAAAGTTAACTCAAAAACCTGATTAAAACAAATGAGTTATCATTTTGAAGACTGTTACCACATTTAAGTTTGAATGTTCCTGAGAAAAAAAGTCCATCATATTTGGAAACCAATTTATAGCCTTCCTAACAATAAGTATAGCTATGATTAAATAAAACATGTTCTTTGTTTATATACTTAAAACATGCAGCTTTCATATGTACTAAGGTTCTCTACTTATGTGATGTGGAACATATTGTCTTAAATTTGAGCAAAAGAAGATTGAGTACAAATCAGATAATAAATAAGGAAGTACAGGGACACAAATATAACACAGAAAAGCAAAGTTCAGCTTTAGATAGTATGACAAGACAAGGGTTTCAACAAAACACACTAGAAAATTATGTACTTTATTTTGTGTGTTCATGGCTTCTTATTTTCTTCTCAGTGATGGGTAATAAGCCCAGGGCCTTAACAACAGCGAAACAAGTATTCAACCACTAAATTATATTCCCTCCTCTTAAATATCAATCTGAGAAAGTTAGTAGTATTGTCTATACATAAAAGAGCAATCTTATAAATAATACTATTAATTAAAAAATTAAAATATATGCTAATTATATGGCTAACAATTTTACAAACATTCTTTTACATTTGAAAATAATTCATCCTCATGACTATCTTCTATTTCTTGGTAGTGTAATTTTAAAATACTATAAATTGACAAAGGAGCTTTAAAATGTATTTACAAAAAAGGGAAAACAATACTGATTATTTTCTCTTACCAATAAATAAGCTGTATTATCATACTAAACAAAGTTGGTTTATTATCCTTCTTTAATCCCTAGTTAATGTGATAACTACTGTTAGATGCACACAGCTTCATTGATGAAGCACAAATTATAATTGATTGGCTACTTTACATTCTCCCTTACAGAAGTGCCTCATAATATAATATTCTCAAAAGATGGAAAAATGAATACATTCTAGAACTTACAGTGACCCAGATACTGAAAAGAGAATTTTGAAAAACATTCTTAATGAAATAAGATGTCCTTTTTAAATACCATGGAGTCCATCTGCTTAACAAATGATTCACATTTCAATTGAATTATTATTCAGTGTTGAAAAGCATTTATCAGTGGTCTGTTTCATAGACTCACAATTATTTCCATAGTCTTTAATATTTGGTACTTAAACATATAAAGAGTTATATGCATCAACCTTGATACTGATTTTAAGGAATTTTTCCTTAAAAAGTTAAATGTATGAGCAAATGTTTTCCTGTAAATGAGTCTAAGGGTAGTAATGTCAAATGTGTGTTGAGACCTACTTCTCTCAAGAATGCATGCCTCCCAGAAGATCTTCCAACTGGTAATAAGGACACATGCTCCATTATGTTCATAGCAGCCTTATTTATAATAGCCAGATGCTGGAAGGAACCCAGATGTCCCTCGGTAGAGGAATGGATACAGAAACTGTGGTACATTTACACAATGGAGTACTACTCAGCTATTAAAAACAATGAATTTATGAAGTTCTTGGGCAAATGGATGTATCTGGAGGATATCATCCTTAGTGAGGTAACCCAATCACAAAAGAAGTCACTAGATATGCACTCACTGATAAGCGGATA
>NC_034591.1:64915891-64933356 GCF_900095145.1 Mus pahari | reverse complement strand
AGAAGATGGCCTAATCAGCCATCATTGGGAAGAGAGGCCCCTTGGTCTTGCAAACTTTATATGACCCAGCACAGGGGAAGGCCAGGGCCAAGTAGTAGGAGTGGGTGGGTAGGGGAGAAGGGTTGGGGGGGGAGGGTATAGGGAACTTTCAGGATAGCATTTGAAATGTAAATAAAGAAAATAATAATAATAAAAAGAAAAGAATGCATGCCTCCAGGTATGATGCTCTCAAGATATTGCCAATACTCTGAATGTCAGCAAACCCAAACCAAACCATGGCAGGTCTTTCTTTGTACCCCTATGTGCCTTTTAGGTGCTCACCAGCATCAGTAAGACTGCCCTTGCCTTGGCCAGAGGAGCTTCTATTTGCAGTGAATGATGTCAATGAATGCAGAGTTTTTGTTTATTTGTTTGTTTGTTTGTTTTGATTCATTCAAGTGCCAAGAATAAGGGCAGTTGAGTGCTCAGCTTTCTAGGAGGCATCCACATTATCCTTTCTAAGGCTCGGGATCATCCACAAAGAGGGGGAACAGAGAATGTAAGAGCAGAGCTGTGAAATGCTGTCTTCTGGGCAGGACATGGTGGTTACACTCATGAGATCATAGATGTTATGGTGACAAGCATTAATGAGGAGCATTACCTTTAAGTCCCAGTAATGGCTAGAGCAAGAGGTCCATGGACCTAGGTCCTCCCTGAGAGCTGGTGACAATAGATGGGTGCTTGAAGAGGTGAGGTGGTAAAGGTAAGCTGCTTTAGTTCCAATGAATAGTTCTATACCCATGCCACACCACATCGGTGAAGGTGGGATGTTGGTGAATTAAGATGGGGATAAGAGAGGGTCATGGTGAGTGGAACTGCAGTATAGTAAACCAAGTTTACTTCCTGCCAAATGTAGTAGCAGAATGATATTTTTCTATAAGGATTGATATTGGTTATTAAAGATCTGAAATCAACAAAGAGGCACTCTGATGGTCAGGGTTGTATGTGTATTTCTTGGAAGTATCAACAGAGCAGGAAAACCTCTCTCCTAGAGTAGGGGGACCTTCTGCTTGTGGCACAGATATAAAGATGTCTGAGGGAAAGCATGGCTGGTGGCACAGATATAAGGAGGTCTGAGAGAAAGGATGTTGCTTTTCACCTGCTCTGTCAACCCTTGCTGGTGAGTTTGTTTATACTCTTTCTGTCATTCGTCATTAACTTTTCCATCCAGCTTCTTCAGATTTTCTATGCAGACTAAGGACTTCATCTTTTTAAGAGTCCCCTAGAGATACATCAGTGTATGTGGACTGTGGGAGCATTCAGCCTACATGGATGTAACAGTTCTCAGGAGGTCTTCAGCATGTAGACAACAATTGTTGGACTACTCATCTTGAAGTGTGTCAGTCAATTAATAAATCTCTCTCTCTCTCTCTCTCTCTCTCTCTCTCTCTCTNTATATATATATATATATATATATATATATATATATATATGCCCAAATCAATTTTATTACTATTCACAATAATCAAGATGTGAAAACAACAGTGTCTATCGATGAATGAATAAATTAATGGAAGCATATACATGCATGTATATATATACATATTATTGCACAACCTAAAACTACAAATGAAGGGAGTCTTGCTATTTGAGCATAAAAGATAAACCCAGAGGACAATATGCTAAAGGAGGGAGTCAGACAAACATATGAACCTACAGGACCACACTTATACCTATAATACAAAACAGCACTATACTTCATGTTTTTAAATACTTTGATAACTTTACAAAGTGCTACTATTTATATCATTACTTTGACCTTCACAATTCCACAGAAGCATCATACAGACCAGATTTAACTGTACAACCTCAAGCAGGACAAAAACTTTTCACATTTATGCAACAATCTGAGAATAGTACTGATCAATAAGCCTGAAATAGCAGCATATTATTTTAAAGTTACTATGGAAACACACTTAGCAACTGAAGAAGAAAACCTATAAAAGTGTATTCATGTTATACTAATATGTTTCTTTTTAAAATTAATGGATGTTTAAAATCCCACTGGGCAATAGAAATGATTAAGTAATGTATTTCTATTAGAAATTTAAATGTTAATTTACACAGCACTCCCTGAGTGCCCAATATCTGGTAATTGTTAAAAATAATGGGATGTACTATGTCTAATGAATTAGTATTTAATTCAATATTTTATATTTATAAATTTAACAATAATTGGTTGACAAAACTTGTAAGTTAATACAAGGAAAACTATGAATATAATTTTATCTGTATTGGAGAGATTGTTTGAATCCTTTCTGCCAAAAATTTTGACAATTATTGTTGGGACAAATATTCACAGGGCTTGGTATAAAAAGCAGGTGGGAGGGGGAGGAAAGAGGAAAGAATAGACCATGACCTCAGAGGATTTCCTGCTGTCTACTAACAAAATTGAATATGCACTAAATTATAGCTGTGATGTTCTCTAAAGTATATTCAAATAGCAAAAGTAATTTCCAAGAAAATCCAATGTTCATATTGTCACATGCTTTTTGATTAGTTGGTCTGAAAGGGCTGTGATTAGCAGATGGCGACAATCTCTAGGGTCTTATATGTAGAGAAACAGAATGAGAAACCTCCAAGCTATAAGTTGGGGGAGAGTTAATTCGATTCTTTCTTTGAAGTAGTGAGTGCAGGCAACAGAGGCCAGAGAGTTGGTTTATATGTTTGATCTGAGTGACTCCATTTGTTCATAGCCCCTGTCTCCTGCCAACAGGTCTCTGTCTGACCTTTTCCTGAAATCATTTCTGTTAGGTCAGCATTTACATGATGACCCACCAGGGAGATTGGCACCTCAAGTCCTGACATCTTTTTTCCAACATTTATGCCCTGTAAACTACCTGCCCCTCCCCCTACACATGTGTTATAAGCACAGGGGGATCTTTTACAATGGAAGAGTTAGGGGAAGAGCTGAAGGAACTGAGGGGGATTGTAACTGCATAGAAAGAACAACAGTATCAATTAACTGAACCCCTCAGAACTCCCAGGGACTAAACCACCAACCAAAGAGTATATATGAGCCAGTCCATGGCTCCTGCTACATATGCAACAGGGGACTGCCTCATCTGGCATCAGTGGTAGGGGAGGGGTCCTGTGGAGACTTGATGCCCTAAAGAAGTGTATGCTAGAGGGGTGAGGAGGGAGTGGGTGGGAGAGCACCCTTTTAGAGGCAAGGGGAAGAGGATGGGGTAAGGGGCCTATGGAGGGAAGACCCGGATGGATGATAACATTTGAATTGTAAGCAAATAAGATGATTAGTAAATAGAAAAAGTGGCCCATCTACATCTTGATCTCAAGCACTCATCTCACTCATTCTTTTCTCCTTCCAGTCATTTTCTCTAGCAATTGGGGCCATGGGTTATTTGTTAGTTTGTTTGATTGAGACACCCCTTCTCCCACTCACCAGGGTCCCTCCCTCCGTGTGTTTGATGCTTTTCTCATTCATCTTAGGGGTAGCTTATGTAGTTTATTTACTATTTCACAAGGCTCTGATTGGCCTCTTCCATCCTCCACATTTAGAAACCAAAGGCAAATTTCTTGAACTCAGTTATCTGTTCTATCCTGCTGATATTTATCTGCAGGTGACTTTGAGTTGATGATAAGGAGTTTTCTAATTTGTCATTACTAGGTAAGATTTGTCTTCTTTCCAAATTATTCTTCTATCTACTTTTGTCCCTGATGAACCCTTGTATTTTTCCCTTTGCTTATGGCAATCCTATTTTATGTCCTTTTGCTGGTTCCTAATCCTGTCACTACTTCAGGATTAGTGCTAGTTGACTTCTATTATCTCTCTTGATTCTTCTCTTTGTGCTTTTATTCACTGGACAACATACTACCACCGTGGCAGCAGCTCTGCATTCCAGACCTGTCTATCTCCTACATCCCCCAACACTTCTACCTAGGCATCTTACCTAATAGCATCCTTATATTCTGCTTCTTGTTGAGCATTCTCAGGTTTTCCTGGAATGCCACTGGTACTTCATCATCTCTCCAAGATCTAACAACTCATGGATTGTGCTTGCACAAGACTAAAGCAGACCACTCGCAGCATATATTAAGAAAGGACTTCTAGTATTTTGAATATTGCCCATGAAAATGACATCTCTTAACATGCATAAAAGAGAACCTCATTCTCTCTCCTCCAAACTTGTTTGGTTCTCCATTGGCTTTTGATTTGGTTCCTTTCCATTTCATGGATTACGGCCATGGACAAAAGTTAAAAGCCAGGAAGTTGTCCTCCATGCCTCCTCTCATTATAGCCTGTGCATTAGCCATTTCTCTTCAGGGTACTTTCAAGCTCCATTTAGAATCTGTTTATTTCTTTTCTATGTTCAATAAATCTTAGACTAAATTAACATTTTGTTTTTCATATGACTGTGAAAATTGCTCCCTAAATCCCATTTCCCCAGTTCTACTCTCCCAAACTACTCCCATGGAACACTCCAAGTGCTTTGAGCTTTTCTCTTCTTGGCTTCTTTATTTAAAGGGTCTCCTTATACAGTTCAGGCTACCTCCGTCTCTTGTCTCAGCCTCTAGAGGGCTGGGTTGTAGCTGTGCAGCACTACATCAAACTTAGTTCATTTTTAACCTTAATAGAATTCTTTTTATACTGTTACATTGTTGAAAACGCTTTGTGCTTTCCTAGTGTGGTTGAGATAGAATCCTAACTTCGACATGATCTACATATTAATCAGCTTATCAGGAAACTTAGCTGTCACACTCACTCAGGTTGTAAGCCAGTGAACTTGGGCCAGGGACTGTAAGCTGATCTGTGGTCTCATTTTAGAGCCTTTCTACCAGAATCTACAGTTCAGTGGCAGAGCCTAGACTTTTGTATTTATTAATCTGTCTTCCTGGGAAGTTCTTTATGTTTGTGAGGCTGAGCACATCTAATACTGTCACATCCTCCCACTATAGTGTCAAGACCTCAGAGAGGTGTTCTCTAGCCAGTCCTAACTACCATCCCAGGATCAACTGGAGTTTTTATAGCTGACTTTAATTTTTTTTTCTTGTCACAAAAAATACTTTTTAAGCACTCAGGAGGCAGAAGCAGGCAGATTTCTGAGTTCGAGGCCAGCCTGGTCTACAAACTGAGTTCCAAGACAGCCAGGGCTATACAGAGAAACCCTATCTCGAAGAAAAAAAAAAGTTTAAAAAATACTTTTTAAAAATTTCTAATGTAGGACTGTTTTGAGGGTAGTTCTTCTGTGACAGTTCCTCCAGGAGGAATAACAAAGATGAACAAATAAGGAAGACAGAAGCACTGGCATCAGGAGATCTTGCATAAGCTGATGGCTTATGCCAAGTGAATTTAGTAAACATCATATATATAGTCTCAGGGCAAAAATGGTGCAGAGTCAACATAACATTATCGTACAATGGGACAAAAATGGAACATAGGATTTTTCAAGTAGATTATAAATTGAGTGTTCGGTGGACTTGGAATTGATAACTTTAGTCCTGTAATAGGTAAGAATTGAGTTCCCAAGATCCTAAATTTTCAGCTTCCCTAGACATTGGCCTCAGATCACTGTCCTTTGTCAAGCATGTTTCTGTTTTTTTTTTTTTTTTTTTTTTTTTTTTTTAACAAGGAACATTGTTGCTTCTCCGTACATTAGGACCTCAGGAAAAATCTTGGATCTACCTGGCTTACCACAACTGTCAACTTCTCTTCAAAAGTTGAATGAATGATTTTTTTTTTTTGAGACACATCTCACTGTGTGGTCTAGATGACCCAGAACCCATTATGTAGACCAGGCTGGAGCCAAACTCACAGAATCTGCTTATTTCAGAGTTCTGGGATCAAAGGAATATATCACCAGGATAGCAGAATGAGTTTATTTATTGGACTCCAAGGTGTAGGAATCCAGACAACACAAAACATGAACCTTTGCCAAACAATTGGAGTTACTAAGTGAAGCAAGCCTGAGAGAGGTCAGATTGCAAACATGAACCACAGTTCTAGAGCAGTAAAAAATGTTCCCTTCATTTTTTAAGCCCCCTGAGATTTATCCAATACTTCATGCACAATATGCAAATATTCCACCCCTGAGATATATCTTCAGGCATTAGAAAAATATAAGTTAAGTTGTCTAAGTTGGCCTTGAACTTGAAATTTTTCTTTTTCACTTTCCTATATATCTGGGATTACAGGCTTGTACAACTATGGCTGACAAAATTTTCTAATTTTAATTTTAACTTAAGAAGTGAGCATATTTAACCATTGGGCATCTGCCAGCAACAATTCCTGATCTGCCAGGAGTTCTCAATAGGTACTTCTCTAGTAATTAATTCCAAAGGCAAGTGATAAGAAAATGCTTTCTGTAAATCTGAAGTATGTATTTACCACTAACTGTAATGGTATACATATGTCTTTGAAAGACCTGAAAATATTATTAAATATTTATAAAATATTTTAAAAATATTATAATTTAAAATATTATAAAATATTATAAAATATAACTTATTTCCTAGATGATGAAGTGACGGGATCTTTTCTTCTATATATGTCTTGAAATTGTTCTGGAATAGATTTTTTTATTCTCAGCTTGAGTATCTGCAGAAAGTCTTCCTCAGACATGTAATTATCCTGTGAATGACAGACCTTTTCCACAAGCAACCATCAGAAGTAGGGAAACGATATTTAGAACTCAACTGGCCACAAGAAACATTTCTGTAGTCAGAGGTAGAAAAAAAATGTCCTTGCTAGTTTATAAAAGTCAGAGGTCTAATCATAATATCTTCCCTTGATCCAGAGCATCGGTATGTCCTCATGATTAGTTGGTGAAAGGTCATAGGAGAAGGTTGATGGAGGTTTACAAGGACATAGTCATGCTCTGTGTACTCTACCAGAGAGCCTTTCCTGTTGGTACTTATTGACAGTGACTCTACACAGTTTTACCTACTGATGACTGTGATGTATGTTCAGTGTGCATTTAGGACTACCAAACATCACACTTCTCACATCCTACTTAGAGTAGTTCAGGAGGTCTCTTCAAGGAACCGGGCACTTGAACTTCACCCTCTCTCATGCATCTATCCTGCCATGCTGAGAGCTGACCTCAGGCTCATTCAATGTATGTTGACATGTTGTGTGTATTTCTCTTTGCCTCCACTTCTTGCTTTTCATATACTTTCCAACTTTTGGTGGATGAACTGAGAAGGTTACTATAGGTAGAAAGGGAAACTGATCAATATATGTACAAATCATGCAAGCTAAGATATGTACAAATGGTTTAAGACAAAAACTGTGTGGCAGTATCTAAAAAAAGTTTCCCATTTCATTATTGAATTAATATTTAGGACAGAGTACAAAGACTACTGATGAGCAATTCAGGGGGATATAGTAAGAGGTTTTCCATGTTGAAACTGCTGAGTGGTTTAAATAACAACAGAAAATAATTTGAAGGAGTCATGGGAGGTGGGGGTGTGTGTGTAGAAGCCTTACATAGTTAAATTAGGTGACACTGATTAAGCCAAACAAACAAACAAACAATCACCCAACAACAAACTCCTGCTGGTTTTGAGAAAGTTTAATCCTGATTGATTTACATGATGCTAGGATTGATATTTACCTTCTCTGCAAGTAGCTAATGATCTACAACATTTAATTTGCCCATATTTCATAGTGCTGGCCAGCAACAGTCCTTCCCAGTTCAGGTTGGGATGACACAGCTCTTTGTCTTCTTTCCATGGTGAATTTTACTTCATGAAGGTCTCTGAGATGTTGGCTTAAGATGGTCTTGGCCGTGTTGTTAATGTTAATGTGTGCACTTGAAGATAGTCGTGACTGCTTTCATCACTGGTTTTCTCTGATGTCTGCATAAAAAATTGCTTTTAACCAGGTCTTCATTTTATGAAGGAGTTGTCCAAAGGAGTATACTGTATATAGTGTCTGTCCCTTATATATCTATCTCAAATAAAAAATAAATTATCACATTTTCTTGATGATTTATCATTTCATATGTCACAAAAAAAAAATAGAAGTATCCCTGTCAGTCCTTTTTTCTTTTCTTTTCTTTTGATGGAATAAACAATATAGGGATACTTTCTTTTACCAAAATATCCTATAGGCTTAAATTCTGGAAAACAGTGTAGAATCAGTTTTTATAACTTGTAGAGAAAGAGACGATAGAGTGAGAAAGAGAGAGAGAGAGACGACTTTTTGAAAAGGATGTTAAGTAAGCAACTATATCAAGTATTTAAAGAAAATAAACATTAAACAAAAAGTCGTACAAATAATTCAGATAATGCCATCACTATGAATAAGGAGGTATGCATATTAGATGAGATTCCCTGAGGCTAACTGAACTCTTTGTGTTGCTTGGACACTTTGGGGAAGATCATTCAGAGGTGGGAGAACTGAGAAATGCCCCAGCCTTACCAAAATCATCCCTCTCTCTCGCTGCTGTGAACACTCTCAAATGATACGCATGCATTTAATACTATGATATATATATATATATATATATATATATATATATATATATATATATATTTGTCGACCTAAAGGCACATCTTCCCCATGAATATTCCCTTCTTTTTGCGATGGTGTGAATTGAAACTGCAACTGCTGCCTTTCAATCATCAGCCTCATTGGCTTCCCTCTGCATTGAGCTAGGGCTGGTTCATATCCCTTTGTGGTCCCCCACTTGTTAGAGTCTCTTCCACAGCCTTTTCCTCATGTATTTTCTTTCAAGAATTGGGCCACCAAGCAGGCAGCATGTACCAGCTGAGATTAGGCCCCCAACACATATACAGCAGAGGACTGCCCGGTCTGGGTTCAGACAGAGAAGATGCACCTAACCCTCAAGAGACTGGAGGCCCCAGGGAGTTTAGAGGTCTTGTTGGATAGCTGGTGGGGAAATCCTTGCGGAGACAGAGGGTGGAGAGGAGGTATGGGATTTGGAACAGTCGGAGGGTGAATCTGCGGGGGAAACAAAATCTGGAGTTTAAATAAATAAATAAATAAATAATGATTAAGTTAAAAAAAAAAAAAAAAGGAAGGATTGCTCTATTCAGAGGTAGACAATTTGCATCATCTTAACAAATTAGCCCTTGCTAGATAAATGACCACCTACTCCTATGGCTGAATCTAGCCATGATGAGTTTGTTTACTAAAATATTCATTATATTATTACTTCGTGTTACACTTAAAGAAGCTGACTTTGGGTGTATCAGATGGTGATTGTAGCTCTTGCACTGAGTTTGTACATGCCAGCCTACTTTTATTTTAAGTCTCTGAGCTTAGTTCCAAGATATCATACACACTTTACATTTTTTTGTCAGAATTTCTCAACTGGAAAGGCTTGATTTCAAAATGTAATTAAAAGCTAATTTTTCACAATTGCTTTAATAATGAGATACTTACAGTGCATTGAGAAAATTTGAAACATACCTTGTCCCATTAAGTGGTAACATCAAAATAAACTGATAGGTAAACATATGTTAATACAGCTACTGATAGAGGACATGGATGGCTTTCCTATACAATATAACTATTAGAAGTATTTCAAGTACAATGAGAATGTACAACCCACCACTCTCTAGTTATCATTCACTCCATCACTTCAATATATTGCCCTATTGAGACGTCTTTTCTTCCTTTGACATTTTTACAGTTAAATATTGCCCATTTGGAATAAATTTGATTTTGGTAACCTTTATGTAGCAGAGGAGCACAGGATGCTATAAATGTCAGGGAACGAATAAACCTTTGCCTCTTTACCCAGACATCACACAAATAAGGCTGATATTGATATACACTAGATAGCCATCAGGAAAAATCCATTTGTCTAAGAGTCATCAACTGAAAATAGCCATCATTAGGAAAGGTAATAAATGTAAAAATTAAAATGAACAGTCTTAGTCGGTATCAGACACAAAGAGGACAGAGTCATCATGTTAATCACCTCGGACTTCCTGACAGTGTTTAGCATATGTTGAAAATTCTGGGAACTTAATAAAGGCATATTGAATGGATGACATTTTGAGAGATTTGATTGCAGACATTCCCATTTTTCCCTGGAAACATATTTCAATGTCAAGTTCATAATCATAGTTTATAGCTAATATATAAGAAATGGGAAAATAGAAAAAAATGATGCTGAGCTTGGTTTCCTGGTGTCCTTTTAGTTACAAAGTGAGTGATTAGCCAACATGGCTAATGTTGATTCTACAAGATACAGATTGAGCTTCTGCATTTTCTAAGATAATTTTCAATATATATGCCCATGTCGTATATGATTTAGAGAAGACAGATATTAAATAACAGAAATGTTTGTGATACATTAATCCAAACAGAGCCAATGATATGATTTAAATAGCAAAGAATCACTGAAAAAAAAAGAGAGTGAATTCTACCTGTTAGGAGCAAAGAAATTTACTTCTATACCATTAAGTTAAATGATGGATTCATGTATAGGTGGTGGATCTCTACTTTTTGTTAATTTCTGTAAAGTAAACAATGCACATGCTTTGATTTGATTGATTGTGTGTGTGTGTGTTTGTGTGTGTGTGTGCGTGTTTGCACATGTGTAAGAATGTATATGGAGGTGCTTAATTGATCTTATATTTGTGGAAAGGTCTTCCATTCAATCTGAAACCCATTACCAGCCTGTAGAGGCTAGCCAACAAGCCCCAGGGTCCTCCTCTCTGATCCTTTCCTGCCCTGTGGTTTCTAAAATACCTCAGCTTTTAAAATGGTTCTGGGGCTTTGAACTCAGGTCCTTGTGTTTGCATGGCCTGCTCTTTACCAACATTCCCCCAGTTCCTTGAGTATTTTCCTAGCAGTTGTGCTCACTCTTTTTTATTATATTTCTTTTTCTCCTTGAGTTAGAACAGTGGTGCTCAACTTGTGGATCATGACACCTTTGGGGAGCAATTACCTTTTTGCAGGGGTCACATACCAGATATCTTCATATTAGGATATTTACATTATGATTAATAATGTTAGCAAAATTACAGTTATGAAGTATCAGTGAAATAATTTAATGATTGTGGATAACCACAACATGAGGAACTGTATGAAAGGTTGCAACATTTGGAAGGTCGAGAACCACTGAGCTAGAATATCAGGCAGGCAAATCTCTGGTTAAATCGTAATGACTTAGCTACTATTGCATCTTATAGCACATTCTTCTCTTTCTACTTTGTGACAGTTTCATACATTGTAGTCCTTGCTATTTTAAATTTTTTTTTGTTGTTTTTGTTTTTTTTTTTGTTTTTGTTTTTTCGAGACAGGGTTTCTCTGTGTAGCCCTGGCTGTCCTGGAACTCACTTTGTAGACCAGGCTGGCCTCGAACTCAGAAATCCGCCTGCCTCTGCCTCCCAAGTGCTGGGATTAAAGGTGTGCGCCACCACGCCCAGCAGTATTTTAAATTTTTTATGTAGTCTGGCCAGACCCTAAATTCTGTGTCAGGCACCCTAGTGCTAGGACTCTAAGAACGTTCCACCACAGCCATCTGAAATTTTTTAATTTTCTTAATTAAGCCAGTGCGGCTTCATTATATTTGTACAAATAAATAAAAACTAGTGTTTACAATGGAGTCCTACTCAGCTATTAAAAACAACGAATATATAAAATCTTAGACAAATGGATGGATCTGGAGGAAATCATCCTGAGTGAGGTAACCCAATCACAAAAGAACACACATGATATGCACTCACTGATAAGTGGATATTAGCCCAGAAACGTAGAATATCCAAGATACAATTTTCAAAACACATGAAACTCAAAAAGAAGGAAGACCAAAGTGTGGATACTTCGTCCCTTCTTAGAATGGGAACAAACTACCCATGGAAGGAGTTACAGAGACAAAGTTCATAGCAAAGCCTGAAGGAACGACCATCCAGAGACTGCCCCACTTGGGAATCCACCTGATAAACAACCACCAAACCCAGACACTAGCCAGATGCCAACAAGAGCCTGCTGACAGGAGCCTGATATAGCTGTCTCCTGCGGGGCTCTCCCAGTGCCTGGCAAATACAGAAGTGGATGCTCACAGTCATCCTTTGGACAGAGCACAAGGTCCCCAATGAAGGAGTCAGAGAAAGTACCCAGGGACCTGAAGGGGACTGAAACTCCATGGGAGGAACTTCAATATGAACTAACCAGTTCCCCCAGAGCTCCTTGGAACTATACCACCAATCAAAGAAAACACATGGTGGAATTTGTTGCTCTAGCTATATATGTAGCAGAGGATGGCCTAGTCAGTCATCAATGGGAGGAGGGGCCCTTTGTCCTGTGAAGGCTCTATGCACCAGTATAGGGGAATGCCAGAACCAGGAATGGGAGTGGGTGAGTTGGGGAGCCGGGGGTTGGGGGGGGACGTGATAGGGGATTTTTCGGAAGGGAAACTAGGAAAGGGGATAACATTTGAAATGCAATTAAAGAAAATAACTAATAAAACAAAAACAAAAACCTAATGTTTAGATCTATGTGCACTTTTATATAAGAAGGGTCTTGTTTTATGTTTACAAGCATTCATGATCATTAAACTTTGATGAAACTACCTAAATAAATGAGGAAAATCCATTGGATTTTCATTCTTTTATCTGTCTTGACATCTTGACTTTACCCTCTAAAGGTACTCATTTTCCAAGTGCCAGTGTGATGAATACACTACTACTTATTCTGCAGAGGAATGTCCTCACCATACTCTAGAACTTCTACTTGGTGAGTTAAACTTTATAGCCAAACTTTAGAAAAGTAAATAGAGTAACTTTATGATTAATACATCATAATATTCTTAAAAATGTAAAATATAACTACATTATTATCCCATTAACAACTATAGAAAAGGCACTCATTTCTAAAACATATCATTATGTACAAACATATACAAATTTCATTTTTCACAGTAGTAATAGAATCTGGACCTGTGATACGGTGTAAATAGAACTCAATTATGACACATTAATAGCTTTCAAATCTTCACATGAATTTTGTTCCTTTTCAGTAGAGCACAAATCTGCTGAGACACTTGAAAAATGAATTTAGATTAAACATAACCTTTCTCATGTGGGAATATGATGAAGGTCACAAATACTTATATATCAAGGGCAGTCTAGGGGAAAAACAGGCAATTAGTAACTTTTCGCTTGTCTGAATTAATTAATTGAGAATTTGTATTTACCACAGCAACTAGTTTCATTTGAAAATGTCTGACATATAGCATTCTTAAACCAGGATTAATGACTCCTATCTATTATCTTCCATGTCTGTATTTGACATTAAATGGAGACATCAACAAAAACACAGTTTAAAATCAAGCGTTATGTATACATGCCTTAAAGCTTATCTTCAGTTTTCTTATAATCAAGAAATTAAAAGTACTCATAGATGTCATAGACAACTCAATTCTTTCATCAACATTTCATCATCTAATACTATTGGTAAACTGTGGTACTATGTTTCTGAGAATCATGATAGAGGTCTTGAAGCTTGTTGAATATGAAAACAGAAGTACAAGAGAACAGCCAACTATTCATGACTGACTGATAATGATCAAGACAAAGTTTTGTGAATGAAAACAGGTGAGAAAAGGGAATGCCAGGTTCCCTCGAGCTTCCCTAGGATTGGCTAGAGGACAGTAGGAAGGAAAGAGAACAGAAAAGAGAGAAATTGTAAGTGAAAAGGAGACATACACATCCACATTGGAGCAAAGGGGATATTGTTACTCATTAGAGGAGGGCACGTCTAGATACCCTAACAGAACCACTTCTAAATTTGTCTTAAAGCTGAGCAAACAGTATTACCACAGGCTCACAATCCTACCAGATGGAGTGAGGATGGTGAGACCTGGGCAGGAGATTTGAAACATGGGCAGATCTGACTATGTAGTGGGAGTTTGCAATGGGATGTAAGTCTAGGCTTCTGCTTAATTGATCTCGTTAGAATCGCTATGTCTGGTAACATTTACTTGTTCGGTGGCATATTTCTAAGGTAATAAGATTTAGGAGCATAAGGAAATTACTTTGCCGTGGAAGGAAATAAAAATGACTCCTCAAATATTAAATCTCCTTATCAAGTCTGGTGTTTAGCATGAATCTGTTAAGATAACAAGAGTTACCCTGAAGTCTGAAACAGGAAACGAAGGTTCAGTGTAGTGCAACATGTATGGTGTCCTCTCTATCAGAAATGTACAGTCAAGGCAATAACAATAACATACAGTAGGGTTTAAAAGTTTAGTGGAGAAAATGAATCTCCTTGCTCCTGCAGCCTTCAATTTTATAACATTAAAAATGAAGTGTGCCAAGTAACTATTCTCAATTTTCAATCCCAACTCTAAAAATACGTTAGCATGATGTTACATTTCAAAAACAGTGCTATTCTTTATCTTTCACTATGTCTTCTAGGTAAGATGCATCTTACTGTTGCATTAATAAGAAATTCAAAATATCACATTGTCTTAGTCAGGGTTTCTATTCCTGCACAAACATCATGACCAAGAAGCAAGTTGGGGAGGAAAGGGTTTATTCAGCTTACATTTTCCACATTGCTGTTTATCACCAAAGGAAGTCAGGACTGGAACTCAAGCAGGTCAGAAAGCAGGAGCTGATGCAGAAGCCATGGAGGGATGTTCTTTACTGGCTTGCCTCCACTGACTTGCTCAGTCCACTCTCTTATAGAACCCAAGACTGCCAGCCCAGAGATGGCACCACCCACAAGGGGCCCTCCCCACTTGATCACTAATTGAGAAAATGCCTTACAGCTGGATCTCATGGAGGCACTTCCGCAACTGAAGCTCCTTTCTCTGTGATAACTCCAGCTGTGTCAAGTTGACACAAAGCTATCCAGTACACACATACAAGTCTGTTCAAAAGTCTGAAGTACAATACATGTACTTCATGTAAGTCTTACAAAGCCAGCCACATTACATAGCCTAACTATTTTGGTAGATAACTATTTGGGTTATCTACCACAAAAAAATCAAGGTGTATCTGAATACAGTCGCAGGTAGTGGATCACAGTAAGGAAGCAGCCTCTTTCATAAACACAATCCTATTAAATTAAGCTAATATTTACACCCAGCTATTAAACGACACAGCTTCAGGTAGTCCCTCTCTGTGCCTTAATAAATTCAAGTATGGAAATTAAATAAGCAACTCTCTTTCAAACTTTCTTTTGCTTTTTGCATATGAGCATGCAGGAATCACTTGAGAATAGTGTCTTCCACTTATCTGCAGAACTGTTCAGGCATAAACACCTGTCACGTACACTTCTGCTACCAGAAAGTCAATATGTATCTCTCTGGTTGTGCAGGGATTTACAGTCTAGCAGATTTTCATGTTCCCCGTGCATTTCGCTTTATCTCAAGTTTTAGAATGCACTTTACTTTTGTAAAAATCGACCTTGTACAATTGGATGCCAGACAGTGGGAAAAGAAAAACTCAAATAACTGCTTGTGAATAGAAAATGGGATAAGGGAGGCACAGAGTTCTCATTGTGTTCTACCATGTGAGATGTCCAACTTAGAAATCCCAGAGGCTCCAGCATTTCACTGATATGTGGGTTTCCTGGCTGAACTTTCCTCAACACCTAACACCAAAGCTTTTATTTTCTTCTCCCTATATACTCACACAGCAATTGGACATAGTACATTGTCTGCCCAAGAGAAAGTTAGACCTTTCTTTTCTTTCCTTCTTTCCTTCTTTCCTTCCTTTCTCTCTCTCTCTCTCTCTCTCTCTCTCTCTCTCTCTCTCTCTCTCTCTTTCTTTCTTTCCTTCCTTCCTTCCTTCTGTAAATTTTATGAAATAATGAGAATATGATTTGAAAAACTCCATGTTAGCATGAATTTAAATAGATGTATGGAAAATAATAGATTACATAAAATAATAAATAGTTCCTTTATAACCACAGGCCTAGGAGTTTAAAGGGCATCTCAATGGGGGAAATTTGGATAAATAACTAGAAAAGATAGTCTCAAAACTGATTTAAGTTCCTGTATATTTATATTCACCAAGGCAAAGAAGCAGCACACAGAAGATTAGTGCATGATTTTGTCATTAAAATGGATTTTATGTTAGTTAAATCTGTTTCATAGAAATATCTTGCTTTTTCCCCAAAGATGCACAAGAAATCTATGCTACTGTCAAGCTGAGGCTGATCATGATGCATATGACTAGAGGATTCTGGCTCTTTTCTTCTGCTTTTTATCACCACCAGCTACAGAGGCAGCCTCCAGCTTCCCATGGTTCTTGTGGACACAATATCCTCAGGGATACTTCTGTATCCTGAATCTAATTACCTTCCTTGTCATTCCTCCTTTATTCCCTTGCTTTTGTGACAAAGATTTGCATGTGTGTTTTGGCTTAGATTGTGTCATGCTCATTGGATAATACCAAGGGAAAACAGGAGCTAGGTGACTTTAATCTCACTGAGGTGAAAACAATGAGTGGGAAAGAATGTTCCATGCTCAGAACTACTTGGTTGGTGTGGCAGGATTGTTGAAAAATATGAACATGTACGCATATGACAGGCCTTGTCAGGCCTTTATTATCCCAAAGGTCTGACTTGGTATTCTCAATCATCTCAGTAGACATGAATTCACCAAAATTACCGAAACTTGTATATTGAGATATGCTAATACTGAGCAGTACTTGTAGTGATTACTGTTAATTCACAACTATACAGAATCTAGCATCATCAGGAAGGCAAGCCTCTGTCTGTGCCTCTGAGCGATTATCTTATTTGAATGAACTGAAGTGAGAGGATACAGCTTAAAAGTGGATAACACCTTACCTGAACTTGGGTTCCCTGGCCCGAACAAGGAGAGAGTGAGCTGAGTGAATACTTTCAATGCTCTCTGCTTTCTGATTACAGATACCAAGGGACCAACTTCTTCAGGATCCTGCTGCCTTGACCTGCCTACGATGACAGACTGTACCTTGAACTTTGACTTAAAGTAAATCCTTCTTTGCTTAAAATGCTCTTGTTTATTACAGCAACAGGGAAAACAAACCAAGGCAGGATGCTTGTTAACTGTCATAACAGCTCCCAAATTTGACCATTATCCACCTCTCACACTATGGTATGGTGAGTGGGTAGAGAAAGAAAATCAAAGTGAGCACCCCATACTCTATAAGGATGCTCTAACAATGCATGGCAGTGGAACTGCATTTAGAGAAGACCGTTTTCACATCTCAGCCTATACCTGCCTCTGCTCCTAAGTAGCACATGCAGAGATACTGACATGTCTTCACCTGGACAATCCAAGGACTAATTGTTAACAGATTAGAAGTGACAATGAATCAGCTCATGATGAGATTTTTCCCATGTTATTTTATACTCTGAAATATTATTCATAATAAAGGTCGAAAGACAGACCACTTTTTATTTTTTTAACTGAGTTCCACTGCTAATCAAAAGATTAAATTTTAAGTAGTAGTCTGGCGTGGTGGCTCATGCCTTTAATCCCAGCACT
>NC_034591.1:64911859-64915166 GCF_900095145.1 Mus pahari | reverse complement strand
TCTCTCTCTCTCTCTCTCTCTCTCTCTCTCTCTTCTCTCTCTCTCTTTCTTTCTCTCTCTTTCTTTCTTTTTTTTGTAATTTAATTTTATTTTTAATTTATTTTTCACATTCCAATTTCCATTCCCTGCCCCTCCATCCACCCTTTATTTACTCCACATCCCTCACCTCCTCCCCATCACACCCTGTCTCCATGTGGATGCCCTCAACCCCCCACCCCACCTAACCTCTAAACTCCCTGGGGCCTCTCTTCAGTGGGCTAGAATGGAGGCATTTAAAAACTCCAAATAAAATAGGTTTTGAGAAATATAAGCCCACATGATTTTGAGTGTATGAAATGCAGGCAAGTGTCTTTGTTAATGGTTCTTCCTACTTTTTGGAGGCAAGATATTGGTCCTGCTATCTGTTCATAGAGTATGACCTGGATGTAAGTGAAAAGTTAGTGCAGGTGTCTAATGAAGTATAATAAAGACTCTCCTCTTGTGTTCTTTTCAGTGGTTGCTAGGATATAGAAAGTATATTAAACTCCTCTTGATGAACCTTCCTAAACCAAACTTTTATGAGTTAAGCACACTATAGAATTCATATACTTACAGGAATGGAGTTCCTGTGAGTAAAGCTGAAATAACATGAGCTTCAGGGGGGTCAGTGATTCTAGGAAACAGGTTGGCACTGTTCCAATGAGAGAGAGCACACAGGGGCAAGACAGATTTCTTCTTTGAAACTGATCTCCAATAGTCAGGCAAATCCATCAGTACTTTTTCAAATAATAATCATGTTGCTATTGTGTTCCTACCTATGCCTGCCAATACACCCAGCTCAATGATAAACAAACATATAATTTATGTATGCATAAAACATGTACCTACTGTATACATATGAACTTGTAGAAGCCAGCTGAACAACATTTCCCAGTATATAAGTCACTCAGAATAACAAGCTTACCCATCCTTAACAAAGGACAACAGTTGTCAAAGCAATAACAAGAGAATTACATTCACTTCTGTTTATTACAAATCTAAGAGTATAAAACTCTACATTAGACATTATATATCTTAGGCTGAATTCATCACCTTCAACTGCCTATTTTTACATCTGTTATTACCAATAATTTTTGTCCTGTTACTCAGTTATTTTGTTTGTTTGTTTTGTTTTAGTTTGGTTTTTATTAGATATTTTCTATATTTACATCTTAAATGTAAATATAGAAACCCCTTTCCTGGTTTCCTCTCTGAAAACACCCTATTCCATTCCCCCATCCCCACACCTCTACCCCTGCTCACCAACCCACCCATTCCTGCTTCCTGGTCCTGGTATTCCCCTACACTGGGGCACTGAGCCTTCACAAGGGCCTCTCCTCCCAAGGAACTCTGCTCCCATTGATGGATAACAAAGTCATCCTCTGTTACATATGTGGCTGGAACCATGGGTCCCTGCATTTGTACTCTTAGGTTGGTTGTTTAGTCCCTAGGAGCTCTGGGGTTACTGGCTGGTTCATATTTTTGTTCCTCCTATGGGGCTGCAAACTGCTTTAGCTCTTTGGGACCTTTCTCTAGCTCCTCCACTGGGGACCCCATGCTCAATCCAATGGTTGGCTGAGAGCACACACCTCTGTATTTGACAGGCACTGGTAGAGCCTCTCAGGAGACAGCTATATCAAGCTCTTGTCAGCAAGCACTTGTTGGCATCCACAATAGTGTCTGGGTTTGGTAACTGAATATGGGATGGATTCCCAGGCAGGGCAGTCTCTGGATGGCCTTTGATCAGTCTTTCTTCCACACTTTGCCTATCTTTATCCTCCCATAGGTATTTTGTTCCCCCTTCTAAGAAGGACCAAAGTATCCACACTTTGGTCTTCCTTCTTCTTGAGCTTCACGTGGTGTGTGAATTGAATCTTGGGTATTCTGAACTTCTGGGCTAATATCCACTTATTAGTGAGTGCTATACTACTCCTGGACTTATACTCAGAAGATGCTCCAACATGTAATAAGAACACATGCTCCACTACATTCATAGCAGCCTTATTTATAATAGCTAGAAGCTGGAAAGAATCCAGATGTCCCTCAACAGAGGAATGGAGACAGAAAATGTGGTGCATTTACACAATGGAGTACTACGCAGCTATTAAAAACAGTGATTTCTGAAATTCTTAGGCAAATGCATGGAGCTAGAACATATCACCCTGAGTGAGGTAACCCAATCCCAAAAGAGCACACATGGTATGCTCTCACGGTTACTCAGGTCTGAAATCAGTGGGCTTGCATCACCTGCCTCATGCTTCATCACCTGTCCATTACTAAGTCCTTGTGCTCCAAGTCTTTCTGCTTACTCTCTTATGCATGGACCTTACCCAAGCTTCTCTTATTTCTGCTAACGTCACCACCATCAAAAGACATATTAAACCTCATCTTCTTTTAGTAAACGTCCATTGATTTTAATAAATACTCCAAATTTATTATTTGTTTTGAACATCCACTGTGGTCTGCTCTCTAGTAACTCAGTGGATTTCTTGATTCTCCATGTCTCCCGAGGCTTCTGAGTGTGAATTCATCTATACCTTTGACTTTTCTGTCTCCACTCATGGAATGACCATTCTCTTGGATACTTTTCACTATTTACAAATTTTTTACGGGTATAGGTGAGAGTGTCTGTCTCTCTTGTGTGTTATGCATATGTGTGTACAGGTCTGTATGGATACACCTGTCTATCAATGTGTAAGTAGAGGTCAGAGGTTAACTTTGGGTATATTCCTCCATTATTATTTACTGTAATTTTCAGAACAAGGTCTCTCATATACCAAGAATTCACTACATTGGTTAGACTAAATAAGCGAGTCCTAGGAATCTGCTGGTCTCTGCCCCCCTTCGCTCTGCCACCATTGGGGTTGTGTTTATGATGCCATGCCTAATTTGAAGTGGATGTTTGTGGTACATATTAAAATGCTTGTTAAATAAACACTGTATTGACCAAGCCATATGTCTGATCCGCATTTATACAGTTTTCATATCAAAACTTCTTCCTCAAAAACATTGTTAACAATTTCCAGCTTTGAGATTTATTTGGATTTTTAACTATATATACTTACCTTTCTTTTTATTGTTTGTTTGTTTTTTGATTTTTTTTCAGCTTTTCTTTTTTTATTAGATATTTTCTTTATTTACATTTCAAATGCTAATCTGAAAGTTCCCTATACCCCCCCCCCGCCCCTGCTCCGCTAACCACCCACTCCCACTACTTGGCCCTGGCATTACCCTGTGCTGGGTCATATAAAGTTTGCAAGACCAAGGGGCCTCTCTTCCCAATGATGGC
>NC_034591.1:64832164-64911848 GCF_900095145.1 Mus pahari | reverse complement strand
GGCAACTCACTGGAGCAAAGATGGCAAAGATGGCTCTCTTACCAGCTCTAGCACTGAGAACCCTCCTGGGTGGACACCTCTCCTCTGGCGGGAAAGGTGCTGGATGTTTGGAGCCAGAAATGGAGTCTGTCCCAGCTGCTGTGTCACTTGTGCAGGCCACCCTCTCCCTAGCAATGCACAGGAGCAAAGATATACTTACCTGTTTATCTTCTGTCAAATTATGAATTTTTTGGCATTTTACACCTTTAAATTTTCTTTTCATGGGCTTATTATGTGATAGACCATGACTGGTGCTCAAAAACCAAGCTCAATAAACAAAAATATATTAAATTTAGTTAAAATTATTATAAATTGAGTCTTGACAGAGATAAAGCATTTAGAAGTCTGGTTTGTGTAATTGGCAGAGAGCTTCCATATTTATCCTCAAATGACTTTGTGTCCTCTTAACCAGAGATGTTGCCCATAACTTAAAAATCCCATTTTCTTCCTGAGTTCATGAAAACAAACATAAATGGAATGAGTGATTTGGACACAATTATTGGTAATCATGTAATTAGGAGTCTGTATAGTGGGAATTTTTTCTCATATGAAATGAAATTATACAGGAAGCCCTTTTGCAATATTTTAGGAAACGACTTAGATTGTCCTTCCCTTTCCTGTGATGGTGACAAATCAATTTGTCATTCCCAATAGCATGGTTTCTGGATAGCAAAAATTAATGTTAAATGTATCCAAGCAAATCTTGTATGTTCCTAGAGTTTTACAAATTATATTTTCTAAACTAGAGATATCAAGCAACTAAAATACCTAGATTGCCTGTGTTGTTTCTGCCTTTCAGATTCTGTCCTGAAAATATCCAGATTTAAAGAAGTGCAGCCTGCGGATGGGAGCCAGACACCCTTGATTCTGTTCTGAAATATCAGTTAGTTTTCCTTTTCTCTAGTGCTAACCTGCCCTTGTCACATGGTAAGTTGTGACTGTGGTGTTAGTCAACACCTGACTTAGGTTTCCACTAGCACGACAAAACACCGACCAAAAAGCAAAGTGGGGAGAGAAGGGTTTTTTTTTTGAGTGTGTGTTACATTTCAGGTGGGGGAGGGGGTAGTAGTCAGCTATTCAGGAAAGTCAGGGAAGGAACTTAAGGCAGGAACATGGAGGTGTGAACTGAAATAAACCTTGGAGCAGTCCTTGTTTGCCATGGCTTACTCAGCCTCATTTCTTATATCACTCCAGGCCACTTTCTTGGGGTGGCATCACCCAGTAGTCTGAGCCCATCTATAATAATCATCAATCAAAACAAACCAAAAAAAAATGCATTGCCAACATGCTAATCTGGTTGGGCTATTCTCTTCGTTCTTCTTCCCCTGTGACTAGTTTGTGTCAAGCTGACACCACACTAGGCAGCACCATCTTCACATGATGACAACGTATTAGATGCACCAATAGCTGTGGCTTATTTATATGCTCAGAGCAGTCAACGTGCACAAGCAGTTAACATGGGAAAATTATGTGTAGTCCATACAGTGAAATAGAGTTATGACCAAAGCTAAACAAGAACACCTCATTCTAGCTATTTCAAAATTATAATCTGTAGAGTAGGGTTTTAAAACTCAAAAAATGAATAGAGTTGATTACCTATCTAAAGTTAAAAGGAATTTTATTATAAAAGCTTTCATCTAAATCAAACTAGAACTATCATGGAAAATTAAGTATATCTAACATTCTAAATGACTGACTTGTCTTATTTTATCTTTTATTTCAACCATAATTTCATACACAGTTGTTTTTCTAAACCTTCAGATTTCATAGACTATGTTAGCCATGAGGACACATTGTGCATTGTGTTTGTGTGCGTGTGCACCTACCTGTGTGTATGTGTATACATCAGTGTCCCTGTGTGTGCAGGTGCTCATGCATGCATGTGTGTGTGTGTGTGTGTGTGTGTGTGTGTTGGGGGCGGGAGGCTGGGAAGGCAGGTATGTGTGTGAGGAAGCAGGTGATGCCAGCGATACAAGTATCTGTTTGTATGTGGGTATCAGAGGTCAATCCAAGATATCTTCTTCAGTCTATTTCCACCCTAACTTTTTGTCTTTTTCTATTTTCATCTGTATGTAATGTTTGTGTATATGTCCTCATCAGATGTGTGCACATGTTCATATATGTGTGCATGTTTATGGACACCTAAGGTTATTATCAAGAATAACAGTAGTTTTCCATCTTAGTCACTGAGGGACAGTCTCTGAATCAAACCCTGAGATTGTTCACATGGGCAGTTTCACTAGTCATATCCGTTCAGTTTTTCCATGGCATCTGGAGGTCTGTTAAACCTGATGCTTGAATGCCAAGCCTTGTAATCATTGAGCCACCTCCTCTGCCTTCCTCCTTATTTATTGAGACAAGGTTTCTCACTGAGCTCATAGGTTTCTTTAGGCTGGCAGTCAGGACAAGCCCAAGGAAGCCAGATGTCTTCTCTCCCTCTACCCAGTTCAGAGATAACAAATATGCATGATAATGGCTGACTTTTAAGTGGATGCTGGGGATATGAATACAGCATTGGTCTTCGCATGCCAACAACTTTCCTGACTGAGCCTTCACACCAGTTCAGTGAATTCACATTTCTGAAATTCATATTTTGTCTTGTGATTATATTCATTGCACACTTCTAAGAGTGACACAATAATGTAAAATCTCAATTTTATAAAATACACATTAGCATCTGAATTTGAATTAATGTGAGTACTGTGCCTACTTTTCTATATCAGCTCTGTGCTCCAGTTAGGCAATTCTGTGCCATGTAAATGAAGTTTCCTTTGTGGTATTCCCTGGCCCAGATCCCAAGATCTGACCTTTGCTTTATACAACTGATCAAATGTTACTTCCTTTCTCAGCCCTCCACTGAATTTTCTGGGGAGCAAGTTATTCTTTTCTTTATACATAAAACAACTTTTATGTATCAGTTTTATGGAATTTATTACAATGCATTGTAATTTTTTGTTGAGGCCCATTTCCTCCTTTAGAGAATAAACTCTTCGTGCTTAGGGAGCCTGTTTTATGCCTCGCTATATCTTCCAAGTGCATTGTGTGCTGCGGGCCTCCAGTAGCTGCTCAGCAAGGACATAATTCAGTCTGGCACACACAGGAAGGCAGAATGATAGAGATGAAAACTCCATCACTCAGTTTCAGTTGTGAATTTTAGGCATGGCCAACACTTCTGAATATCGAAGAGGAAAATCACTGGATTCTAACACCCAGATTTCCATTTAAGACGTGCTAATGCCTGCATTAAGCTGCGACTTTGCATCCCATCTTATTTCTGAGCAACAAATATGCTAATTGTGTTGCTCTTGGGTCAGTGGAAGGGGATGGGATTTAACTTAGCAATAAAACAGTTATTTCACTTCATAAGTACACCTAGGACTTAACAATGTTTCGTATGGAATTCATGCTTCAGAATTGAACCACTGAAGAGCTGTTTTAAACTGTATTATTAGGGATCAGATGAACTTAATTTTCAGCTATCATTCAAAATAGATTTATGAATCATTAAAGGTATTTCTAAGTTTGGTGCAAGCTTGCTCCATTAGGCACTGATGGGTTCTTATTAGATTCTTCTATCTGACTGTTTTCAGACAATCACTGAATTTTTAATTTACTTGAAATTCTAAAATGCAGAGGTATTTGCTTTGACAAGTTTAATCACTTTTCCATTTTGAGGAAAAAGATGAGAAATCACTGGGGAGAGAGAGACTTGTCAGTATTTGTGCAAAGAAATGAAAGGTTTTTCAAATGCAATTCCATATAATTAAATTGCATTTACTGGAGGTGGTTTTTATTACTTCTTTAGACTACAGGAGGCATACACATTGTTATTGTTGTCATTGACCTCATGGGAAATTTTAAAGCACTTCAAAATATTAACATAGTGTCCCACTATGTGTACTAATTGAATCACTGATAATGAAAGCATCTATCAGAAATGTAGAAAGCTGGGTTGACATTTGGTAAGTATCATGCCTTTTTTGATAATTAAGCACATTTTGAATTAAACAAAATGAAAGTACATGGAACTCTTTCCTAGTGCTCATTCATCCACGTATGCATGTATGTTAGTGCTCATTCATCCATGTGTGCACGCATGTTCATGCTCATTCAGTCATGTATGCACACATGTTAATGCTCACTCATCCATGTGTGCATGCATGTTAATGGTCATTCATCCATGTATGCATGCATGTTACACACATATATATCTGTGCCTGGCTCAGAGCTGGGCTCACAGAAACATGAAATAGCCAAAGGCATGGAGTACACTTAGACTCAAAAGACTCTATACATAACAGAGATAATAAAAATATTGGAAAATTCTTTCATGTTATTTAAAACAACAACAGAGAGGTATAGAGAACACGAGTCGAGTAATTTAGGTCAGCCTTAAGGAAAAAATAATTTGAGGACAAGTACATTGGAGGAAATGTCGCAGCCAAGTGAGTGGGTGGGAACATGTGGCGAAGGCTGTGTGGAGGACATTTACTTCGTAGTCCTGGCCTCTGTCCAGCCTATCTGTTTGCTTATTACCAGCTTAGCTTCTCCCTTTGCAGACGCTGCTCCCAGCATATCCTTTCTTATACAATATTCACATCAAAATTGGATCTCAGTGAAGATGTGAAATTTCTTTCAGATTTATTTGCATTTTAACAGAGGTCAACTCCTCTGATCATCACTATGGGATGAACTCTCTCAAGTGCTGATATTTCAGGCTTCCATTCCTCTTCACACGCTGTGGGCCTGGCAGGTGTGATAGGAAGACATTTTGTGGCCCTGCAGTGAGGCTGTAGCTGAATTTCAACCTGGACTGAGAATCTGGGTTTCTCTAAAAACACAGAAATGTCGTATGAATATGTTGTTGTTTTAATCCTAGGGGTGGGATGTGGGGCTGCCTCGGTGTCCACAAGAGCTGACTACGATTTGTCTCTTGCTCTGGCATGCTTGGAATTTTGACAACTGTAGGTAGTTTATGTTCAGAATTCTAAGGACTCTTCAGAAGGTAAATAAATGCTAGAGTCACAGAAGTTGAGGCATTTGCTGTCCCTGCTGTTGCTGTTGCTGTTCTGGTGTTTTCTGGTTTCTGGTTGGAGATATTCTGACAACAAAGATTGAACTTGCCCCAAAGAGCTCAAGGCCCCAAATCAGCAGGAAGTAGTCTAATAATATCAACGTCCTTTTCCCTTCTATCCTTCTTTCTCCTTTATCTAGTGTTGAGAATTTGGAAGGAGTAAGGGTGGACAAATAGTGGTAGAAAAAGTGACCCATAAAGTCGCCAAAAGACATTATATAAGCTGTAATCACAGCTTCTTGAAAATATTTTATTTTGTTTAGTTATTAGCAGGACACCTAAAATTCATGTTTTGTGACAGATGCCACAGGATCTAGGTTTGTTTATGACTTTGGGGAAAAGGGTAGAGATGAAGCAAAACCAAAGCAAAACAGGGCTCTCTAATGCTAAATTAAATAATGATTTACAGGACTTCTCCTGTGGTTTGCATATTGGGCTCTTATCCTGGTATGTCAATGGTGATATGTTGACTATGAAAATGTGAGAGTAAAGACACAATCTCTTCTGGGGGAATGATATAGTCACTTACATGGAAAGTCCCTTAGAAGCTGTGGATGTGGATTGGAGGTACAGGAGTTGATTAACGTGTGCGAGGCCCTACGGTCAATTGTTAATATCATGGGAAAAATTTTTTTAATAAAATTATCAGCCAATGATTCATGGGACCACAGTCCAGCTCGGATAGGTTCCCAAAACTCCACATGTAGAGAAAAACTGTTACGGGACATGCAAAGTTAGGTGAACAGTTTCTAGGGGAAAATGATTGCTTAATATATTTAGTAATTTTCATTGAACTTTCTCTGGTGAAGAATTGAAAGTGCCCATGAATCTTATTTAAGTGCCAGGAATGATGGAGGGGGTTCTTAGTGCATTTCATTCATTAACTCTAGGTTCTGAGCTTACAGTCATAGGGTATGACTTTCTAGACTAATCAATTGGCATAAAGTAAAAATGGTTTGCTGGTGTGAATTCTACATTTCAACAGACCAAAGCACAACTATGACAATTTTTTATTCAAACAATAAATCGTCATCACTCACTTCAAAACCTTTTCTTCTATAATTTTCATTATTATTCTGAGTAGCAGGTTCTGAAAATTGCATCTCTTATTAATGAGTGTTGTATTATATTCTAAAACTAAATTAGAATATATTATATTCTATGATACCAGGGAAAGACTGACAAGCATGACATAAAGGAAAGAACTTGTTCTCTCAAACTTACTCTCCTTTTCTCACCCTTTAAGGCATGAACTTAAATTGGTACCAGTAGATATTGGTTACCATTTCCAGAACTTTCTGGCCTCTAAGGTGTCTCTGCATACAAACACGTTGACACATTCGAAGGTCTGATCCCAGCTTTGAGGACTCCTTTCCAGTCTGTTAATGTGTCAGCATAAGTCAGGCCACATTGCTCGCTCAATGGGTTTTTTTCTAAGTAAATTTCATAATACTTACAGAAATGTTCCAGGTTGCAAACACATTTTCCATATTATGGTACACACATAAATTAGAAGATACTCTAAAATAAATATATTCCTTCTGGGTAGCATGTAATAAGTGTATTAGTTACTGTCCTACTGCAGTGAAGAGACTCAGAAGCAAGGCAGCATGTAGAAGAAAGCCCTGAATTGGGGGTTAATTACAGTTGCAGCAGGTCACAATATGGTGGCAGGAATCAGGAGTTATACTAAAACAATAGCTAAAAGCTTACATCCTGATCCTCAGTGAGAAGGCAAGTAGTAAATCTTGGCCTAGTGTAGGCTTTTGAAACCTCAAAGTCCATCCCTAGTAACATGTTTTCTTAACATGTCTTCATGTAATAAGTCCTTTCTAAATAGTCCATCAACTAGGAATCAACCAAATATTCAAATATATATAAAAACTATCCTACAGAATTCCCAATTACTGCACTCTTTGCACTCTTCTCTCTCTCTCTCTCTCTCTCTCTCTCTCTCTCTCTCTCTCTCTCTCTCATAAATGCAGGCTTCTACATGTTGACTGTGGAATATCACACAATATCACACAGTTGACTGTGTCTATAATCATGAATTCTTAATTAGCTTAAATTTTATTACAAATGTATCTTAAGAGTTGACTTGGAGATTCTAGAATGTGAACACATGAACCCCCATATCCTGAATAGAAAATCATCTGTCGTTTACAAGAAAGGCTGTCCTCTTTGACTTATCATGCTGCTTCAGAAGGGATACATATGGTGCAGTAAGGTAGTAGAGGGATGCCCATCTCACCACATCTATGTCTTAGTGACCAGTGGGGTGACATATGTTACAACCAGGTGATTTACACATCTTACTTTACATTTTTTTTCTTTTTTGTTTTTATCTGTTTTCTTTAGCCAAACTTAAATGTACTTTCATATGTTAGTTGGCTTATAAAGCACAGGAATCTGTTTCTCACAGTTTTTAAGGCTGCAAAGTCTAAGGTCAGGACACCATAGGATCTCATTTGTGACAAGAGCCTCTCTCCTCACATATGGCTTTGTTCTAATATAACAGATGAGAAAAGGGGTCACTCAATATTCTCGTTGCAAAGCCCACTCATGAGGACTCTGCGCTTACATATAATAACTTCCCAAAGGTTTCCTCTCCACTTATCATAAATTTGAATTTAGGATTTCAGCCTGTCTTCAAGACTACTGTAGCTGTTTAACTTCAGTGGGTCTTGTCTGCCCTTTTAGTATATTATCTACTTAACTCTTATCTTTTATTCAATTGCATGTTGAAGTCATGGGGCACTTTCTTCTTTACAACTGGACTCTATTTGCAACAATAATGAATGTACTCTACGTGGTTGTGTTTTTTTCTTTTCTTATCAGAAATGTTACCATAAATGAACTTAATATAATTGAAACATTCATTATTCATGGTCTGAAAACTGAGGGAAAAATAGAGTTTTAGTGATTGTTCAGTTCAGTGGGTCTTTTCTTGTGTGATCTGGTACCTTGTATGCATTTTACATTAAGTATTCAGAGATAGTAGTGAAAAGTGATTTTCCTAGTTACTAGAAGAAAATAATAGTTAAAATACAACATAGAAGATGATTTTAAAGTCAATAGCACTACCAGAATGATAGACATTAGTAACTGTTCATCATAAACAAATGAGCACATTAAAGAGCTTTTTCACTCTAGTTGAAAACGAACAGTATCTTGATATAGCTTTTATGCCAATCCAAGAGACTTTAAAATTTTTCTGTAATTTTTCCAATTTGGTCATTCCATGGTCAAAACATTCTTTTGTTTGCTTCTTTTGATTGTTTATTTTTGTTGTTGTTGCTGTTTTGTATTTCTTTATGCTTTTTTTTTCTGAGAAGAAAAATTCTCCCTGTTTTTAGACAATGTTACACAGGTAGTAGATACTCACCACTCTCACCATCATCCTTCTCCATTTCCCCTAACACTCGTGTCCAACTCCCCCACTCCATGTGATTGTGCGCACGTGTGTGTGTGTGTGTGTGTGTGTGTGTGTGTGCGCGCGTGTGACAGTATTCCTATTCATGTTCTTTCATACCACTGAATGAATTTAACCAGGACCAGCTGTGTGTTTGGAGCTATACAATGGAGTTCGATGGGTACAGCAGTGGGTACATTGATTCCCCCTCTCCTAGAATCTACCATCAGTCAGAAATTCAGTAGCCCCATGAGCTCATCTATCCTTGACTGATGTATGAAAGGGAAAGTCATGTGTGGGCCTATTGCAACACCTAATTTCTTCTGTACAAAACTTCTAATATGAAATAGTTGTACTCTCTATCTCCAAGCTATCTGACATTGTTATTGCTACTTGCTTTTAAAATTAAAATCACTTTCTTCAAGGCTTCACCTCTCCCATTGCATAGAAACAAGTTCTGCTTATCAAGGATGCCTTAGATACTACCAGATCCAGTTTCTGATTCTCTGTGTTCAGAGCATCCCCACCATAGTAGATTCAGCCTTCTGTGATGATATTTGCCTCCCTTTGCATGCCTGCTTCCCTGGAAAAGTCGTCCTTATGTCTTCTCCACCTTCTACAATTTCAACATTGTCACAATCACGTATGTGGCTTCAAAATATATTTAGTTCCTGACTACCTCTCTGCACTGTAGCGCCTTTAAATGTCTCACAATCATTTCTCGGTGGCATTTAATGATGTTCTCCATTTCTATACTTGGATCTTAAAACCAACCTTTTTACACAGTATCCAGAATGACCTTTCAAATGTGAAAAAAGTGCAGTCACTGTCAGCTTGAAGCCCTTCAGCAGCCTACTGCTCCACTCTGAGTCACACATAGTCTTAAGTTAATGAGCTTTTGCCCCACCTGTGCTGGCTCCCCATGATGCCTTCGCTCTTCTCCTGTGGCTCATTCACATTCTAGTACTGCTAACTTCTATGCTGCAAACATTCAAGAAATGTGTATGTCTTTGATTCTATGCTTTGCCATTTCCTTTGCTAGCATTTTTATTTTTGAGACATCTACTCACCTAATTCCTTCATGTATTTGAATTTTTACTGCTTTTATTTAAAAATCTACACTGATATATTTTACATGACAATGTACTCCCTCATTCACACTCCAAATCCCTTTTATCTTTTCCTTCCTTTATCCTAATATTTCTCATTTGTTGGACTATCCACATATGCTGTGCAATTTATACACACTTTGTATACTTTAATCATAAGCTATTGCTTATCTCCTATCAGAATTGAAATTCCATAGGTCAGAGAAGTTTTGTTTGAATATCAAGTTCATAAAACATAGTAATTTTCATATTCTGGAATAAATACAGATTGATCCCCAAGGATTCACATGTTAGAAGCTTAGACCCCACTGTAGCAATATTGAAAGGTTGCATATGACTTTAAGAGATGAAGGATGTTTAGGAGATGGTACAGTTATTTGGGCATACTTCCACAGTGGCCTGGTTTATTCCCGTAAGAATGATTATTATACAAAGCAAGCCTGACCTTCTACATCCCTATGACTTCATCACTCACTGTGTATTTTCTTTCTCCCACATGATGCTATCTACCATCGGGTCCTTAGGAGCAAATGAAGCAATTCAGTTATGGACCTTCAGTCTCAGAAACAGTGAACTGAATAAATAACCCTTCCTTATAAAATACCTACTAACTTCCAGTATTTTGTTATTATAAGAGAAAATGGATCAATGTCTTTAGCATAGAGTTCATTAAATATTGTAGAAAAGTATGCAGCTACTCAGACTCCCTGAAGAGTCTGTTTTACACAAATAGATTCTTACTATTAGATTGAGAAAATTCCTGTATCTTCACATACTTCTATTTCTACATTCTAAAACCTTCTCTTCCATTTTCTGGCTGAATCATGAATGTACTTTAAAGCTCTACTTAAATCAAATATGTTTGATGAAATCTTGATGGAAGATATTTGCTTTGTAAGGTTTAGTTTGATTCTAAATTTTATAACCTTAAAAATAATTTAAGTAAAATGTTAGTCTAGTGAGCAAACATTATAAGCCTGATACAATATTTTCTAGGCTCATATAAGTTCAATATATATATATATTTACACATACCTTCAGTTTTATTATAGATTTCCTTAGGTATTAATTATATCCCCATTATCTTTATGTTATCAAGATCTATTACATAATGTAATCATGACAGGACACTATAGTATGTTTTAGTGAGAACCCTCATAATCCTTTCCCACTGAATCCTGGTGTTTAGCTGAAGAGCCAGATACTGATCGCAACACCATCATGACATTTATGAAGAAAACCATGTGATACAGGGAGGGAAGGAAGAAGGAGGGAGAAGCATGAAGGAGGAAGGAAAGGAGAGAAGGAGGAAGGGACAGTCAGAGAAAGGAAGAGAGAGAAAGAGAATATATAAAATAAATTTGAACCTATGCACTAAAAATGTAGCTCCAAAAGTTCATATAATCAAAACCTGCTATTGTCCCTCTTCTAATGTCTCAATAGATTTTAGTTATTTAGATGAGTGTGGGAAGGGGCAGACTCGGAGAATTCCAAGGATTTGTTGTCATAAAACTTCTGAATATGACTAGATCCATAGCTAAGCTCCCCAGGCAGGGCCTCTCTCCTGCATACATGTCACTACTTTTGCCATAAACACTTTGCATCAAATACTGACTATATCCACATTGTCATTAATCATTACACTGAAGATACACTTTGGGGAATCACAGGATATTACATTTCCTACTGTTTCATGTCTCACCAGCAGAGTGCAGGGCAGCAACGCAACGGTTCCTGTGTGACTGCCTCAATAAAAAGGATGCCCAAAGTGCATCCAACATTCAGAATTAACAAGGAAGGGTTCCCAAAGTCAGTTTTGGTCCTCAATTAGTACATGAAAGCCAAAGACGGGCCCAGCTGCTCCACCAAGCTCCAGGCTCTGAAAGCAACTGTTCAGCTGAGCTGGAGACATATTGGAATAGTACGTTTAAAAAATCCCTGAAAGGAACCATCATATTTGGATCAGCAAAGAGGACAGCCTGCCAAATCCATGCTGAAATGAAAGTTATGTTTTATGTGTTCGTGACTTTGTGTTTTGTTTTGTTTTTACCCTTTAGAAAAAGCTTTCCACAAAATTGTTGGCAAAGAAACAAAATAAATTATGTTTACCCAGGTGAAAGCAGAATAAAGGATGGGAATACTAAACTTAGTCAGTAAATTAGACTTTTGCCTGAAATTCACATACAAGATGTAAATATTTCAAGTGTCATCTGTATGTGAAGAGATTCTAAGGGACTGCTTGGTTGGGGGAAGCATAGTTTGTATTTGTTTCTGTTGGGCCATTTGTAATTCACCAGCCTAGGTAGTGGGTAGACATGACTCCATTATGATTTTTAATCTTTACAGTTCTCCCTTATTTTTCTGTTCATAACCTTACTGAAGTGTCTCTACATTCATACCTATCCACATGCAAGTCTTCTTCCAGGAGTCCTGGCATTTATCTCAACACTTGGCCTCTCAGGGTTTTCTTCACTCTTCAAACAGTCCTAACTCTTCATTGTTTCTCACTAGAATGGTTTGGGGGTTTGGGAAGAGAGCCATGCTCATTTAAATACCACCTCAGCCACTACAGAGCCTGGAGAACTTGTGTGACCCTTTGGAGTTTCAACTTTTCATTTACAAAAGGATGGCCATAAACATGTCTTTCCAGAACTGACTGGGACAATGTGTGCAATAAACACAACCATCTAGTCCCCAGTTCTCACAGAATGCCTTCATCAGATGTGAGCCCTATCCTTTCTTTTTAAAACTTGTCTTGGTTGAGGTTCTATTTACTTTAGTATCTCTTTCTGATCTGTCCTGATTTCTTTTCTACTTAAATCTTTCATTAAGTGTCAATTCAAATACCTGTGATCTGTTTCTCTTATGACACATTTACCTGGGTATTTAAAACATTAAGTTCCCTCTTACGTTTACTGTTTTGAGCAAGTTGGCTATGATACCTCTGATTCTCCAGCCTCTGTAGTGGCTGAGGTGGTATTGAAATGAGCTGGCTCTCTTCCCAAACCATTCTAGTGACAAACAATGAGGACTGTTTGAAGAGTGAAAACACTGAAATGCGAAGTGCTGAGATAAACACTAGGACTCATGGAAGAGGTCTTGCATATGGCTAGGTATATAGAATAGGAAGGAGGGGTGAATAAGGTGTAGACAAATAACAAATATTGATAATTGTAAGTTATATGGTCTTCCGGTTTTCAAATACTTTTAGCCTAGGTTTTCTCTACACAGTGGAAATTGTCATTGCCAAGTTCAGAACTTGTAACCCAGCCTTGATCCTAGTCTTTTCTTCACAGTTACCCAAGATACTCCACTTCATAAACAACCTTCAAAGCTCATATATTTTCCTCATCTCCATACTTATTCTTCCATCTCTTTTATGTCAGCGACACTGGTTTTTCACTGAAAAAAGACAAACCTAATAGGAGCTGAGTAAATGGCTCAGGTGGTGAAGTGTTTGTCATGTAAGCATGAGGACTAGACTCCAGGACCCCAGTTTCTTTGTAATCTCCCACCATGGTGGTGCATGTCTTCAATTGCAGTACCAGGAAAGCAGAAGTGGGTAGATTTGCAAAGTTCACCAAGAAGTCAGCTTAATTAATTGTTTGAGCTGTGGGTTCAGTGAGGGAACCTATATCAAAAAGTAAGGTTCAGAGTTGATAATGAAACCCAATATTGACTTTGGTCCCAGCATGGACATGCATACACAACCATATGTACACATAGAGGAGCATGTACATTCATAGAAACACACACACACACATACACACACATACACACAATCCACACTCACACATATAAACACACACCCACACACATACACAAATATATACACACATACACACACACACACACACACACACACACACACACACACGCTCATGTACAACTAAAACCACAAAATACAGATCAGTAAATGGAAGCAAAGCTAGTGGGAGAGAAGCTGGCCTCTGTTGGGTATCTATGCAACAGAGTCATAAATAGCATTGTGAAAAAAAGCTGTAGAGAACAATGGGGGAAGAAGAATGACCATTCGGAGAAGGGAGAGGGGTACTCAAAATAGAGGAAGAAATGTGATAACTGTTATAAGTGAAGAAATGGGGTAACTGTGATCACCTCACCAAATGGAGGAAGCCACTTTATTTAGTGACACAGGGCTACTTTTGTCCTTTCAACGACTTTGCATACTCAGAGTGTCACCTTTGTCCTCCTCTAAGCTTTAAGGAACTACCTGGCAACCCACAGATGCCATGTTAAGCTCTTTTCTGATATAAAACTGTGTTTCACTGACTGTTGCCTTTGATATGCTTTTTAAAGTATATTATAGTTTGTTAATTTTTTAACACCCAGATATAGTATTTAACATCAAATATTTCAAGCAGTTATTTAATAACTTGCTCCTTTTGCCAAGCTTCCAACGAAGCACATGACTTGTTTGTGTTAATTAGCAATAACAATCAAAGGATAAAGTAATAGTGAAGCAATGTCCAAGAGAGGTCAGAAACTTGGAAATGTGAAGCCTGAATTCTGGAGAGAAAATCTACCACTCTAATTTAGAATAACACAAAGGAGTGTGCGTTAGCTTGAGGAACAATGTTATAAGGTCACTTCTGACACACTCCTGGAAAATCCACTAAGGTTTTTCATTGTTTACAACTGAAAAAATATTTCATAATGAAGAGTCAAATGTAAAAAGAAAAGGGATCAGGAGGTTGGAATTAAGATTGAAGAAATGCTTTATCATCAAAGCAGCCATTAACAAGTTGGGGAAAATAGACTTATGATAAAACAACAAATGATAAGAAGATTAAAGGTTGCCAAAGACCTATAATCCCCTCAAAGAATCATCATGGTTAAACTAATAACTTGTCAGTTGTTGAAGGAGAATGTAGAGTTAAGGGGTGTGCTGTCTCCTCCCCTACAGCATATGATGGGATATTCCCTCTGGCCAAGGTACTCAGCCTTCCACAACTGACATCAGGCCTCAAATAATACTATAATGGAAAGATAAAGATTCTGCCATCTTTGTGTGGGATTGTCAACCTCCATCATAGCATTTTTCAGTATCATATCTCCTAGAACTGACTAGAAAAAGTATCTCCAGACATCATCAAATACATAGAGAGGTACATAGTCATACCTAGTTGAGAAGCATTGTTTTATCATCACTCATGATTTCTTCTCAGTGCTTTCTGTTACTTGTCATTGTTTAATTAAGTGTAACAAAGGAATAGAGAAACAGAAATTTTGTTATATCTTGTGCCATAATAGCAATTGCTTCATTATGTGATGAAAGGAATCCAATGCTCTCTACAAGTTCTCGATGAGCTATAATTCTGACTCGTTTAATGTCATATTGTCTTCCTGACTCAGTCTTCTCTGTTCTAAATCATTCAAACATGACAAACTGAGACATTGTAACATTCAATTAAAAGTAGAATTGGTGGATTTTTAAAGGTTTACTTCTTTAAAGATTAGAGGTTTATTTTTTAAATATGCACACCCATCCCCACAAATTTACGTAGTGCCTCTGAGACATGGGACACTTTTGGTAGCTCATATTCTTCAGGAATTGCATAGAACAACCCTGGATGTCCTATGTAATAAATTGTGTGGTGCATTGCAAAATACTTTTATGTAGTGCAACAGTGAATACAGAAGATCCTTTTTTTTTTTTCTGTTTCCTAAGGGAAATATTTCTTATAGAGACTAGGTCAGTAGGTATTACCCCCATCAAAGAGTTTATGGACAAAACATCTTCTGTGTACCCCCATGACACTGATTATCTTACATAAAATAAGATCAAGTACTGTTGTTGGGTGTGGAAAAGGTTTAAAGCTTACCTGAGAGTGGATCTACAGATAAAAACCAGATTTGAATGGTCCCTCTCTCACTATATTGTAAAGATGTTGGGGGGAAACGCTAGAGAATTTATTACCTCCTCTGCCCTCCCACAGCTGCAGAAAGGGTGTCAGAAATACAGTCAGGATATGCTATGTGTCTCATGGGCACCTAGGATAAATGTGCTGGCATCTGGATGGAAGAATGGAGAAGGCGATATTTACTCCCAGAGTACACATAACATGCTGCTATAAGGTTACTTTGAAATTTGTTTTATCGTTGAGTTACCTAAACAATAATGTTATTGCCTAAACAGTAATGTTATAAAGGCAGTCATAGACAACATTATTTGATCATCTAGCAGTAACATCCCTCTTCATCCCTCTTGAGGAGGCGAGTCTGACAAGGCTCTCAGAAGACTGGACAGTTCTATCCAACCAGACTGAAAGGGAGGAAAATAAACCCAAGCAAATCTAATCCCCTCATTTATTTTTAGTCTGTCATATCCAGTGCTTTCTAGGGCTTGAGTAAGAGAATAATGCTAAATTAATTTTAATCTTGAACATTGTGTGTGTGTGTGTGTGTGTGTGTGTGTGTGAGAGAGAGAGAGAGAGAGAGAGAGAGAGAGAGAGAGAGAGAGAGAGAGAGAGAGAGAGAGATCTGTGTTGCAAAAAGAAATGTGAAAGGAAAGGAATAGATGTAATTTTAGGGTCTTCATTTTATACTCCTGTGAATATTGGTGGCACCCTTATACATGTGTTTATTTTATTTATTAAATAGTGGGATTGTCCCACATCATAATTCAGGACCTCATCAATTCCACAGTTAAGCAATCATTTCCTTCCAGAAGCCAGTTCATTGTTTTTACAAGTACTTTGGACCCAACAATTTTATAATACCAATGGATTATCAATTCACACATTACAACTTGGCATTAGTCTGTTATAATCATGAGTCATCAGGACATTTGGAATCAGGCTACATAGATGAGATGGCACTAGGCTTGGAAATGAATAGACAAAAGATGTGCAGGATTTTTGTCTTTAAGACTTTAGGCAATGAAACTAGCCAAATAGCTCTCACAATGGAATGGAGTGAGCAAGTAAAAATATGAGCAAATAAAATTTTTAGAGGATCAGTGTGAGACAAGAGTTCAGGCTATCCTGAAGAATGCAGAGACTTGGGGAATTTTAGAAGATTTTTCCAGCATGGCATTGTAGGATAGAAACAGTCATTTAAGAATCTTACCTGTGTTAGAAGAGAAGAAGAGGAAAAAATAAATGTAAAGACTGAAGCCATCAAGTGAAATTTCAACATAAAACAAGATGAAAGTACTGCTTATCTTCTTTCTGATGGACTTTGTCAGATCAGTGCCAATGAGTAGGACTAGGAGTAGAGGAATTTGTAGTTTACAGTAGAACAATGGGAAATACAGATTCAAGAGATAAAGTGCTGTGCTGCAGCATGACAAACTGTTCCCAGGAGTTTAGAGACAAGCATGACAACAAAAATATAGACTTTGAAACATGACCAGGAGTTTCCAAGATGCCATAAAGAGGGGGGATTTTTTTTTGAAAGATAATGAAAAGATGCAAGAACATATAACACAAAATAGGTGAAGCCAGGCTACAGGTAGAGAGATGGCTTACCAGCTCACAATGCTTGCTACTCTATAGTCTCTAGGAATCCAACACTCTCTTCTGGCTTTCATCAGTTCCTTCACTCACGTATACACACAGAGGGAGCACATATACTACTACTACTACTACTACTACTTCTACTACTACTACTACCAACAACAACAACAATAACAACAACAACAACCAGAACAGTAATATGGGAATAATGCGGTCATTCTGGATAGACTCAGATTGTATATAGTGTAAAACAGGCTGCAAAAATTAAATGCCCCTCTTTTATTGATGAGGAGTTGTAAAAAAAAAAAAAAAAGTATTTTCCTTGAATTCAGAACATATAGATTGGAGTCATGTAAAAGCAGAATTAGAATGATAAATGGGATGGTTTCAGAATCTTCTGTGAGAATCCCAATGAGGCACAATGAGGTCATCCCTGATGATGGATGTTGTATTCTACAGAAGTGTCAGATGTCACAGACCATAATATGTAATCCTGGGTGAGTATCAACCAGTATGTTGAGTAGGTATGAGAGTTAGAATCATACAAAACTGAGAAATGTTGACATTAGATGTATATTCTCTGAAACTTTAGACTCTATAATAGCTGGAGAGACAGGGTAGGTGACTTAGCTCTATGCCTAATTCTTCCTTGATAAGTTGATGTTGATACTGGTCTTTCTCCTATACCAACATTGAAAGACTTAAATGACTTAATATTGTCTGCACATTGTCTTTGTTCAAACACTGTTTTGAACAGAAGAACTCAGTCAGTACTAGCTAGAGTCCATACTCATAACTACAATGCTATAAGAAATAGGCCAATGAATGAAAAAAAACCAATCATATTTTTGGTAATTAAGCTGGCCTTGGTTATCCTTTCAAGCAATGAATTTCTGAATTGGGGATGAGATGATAGATAGCTGAGGCAATTCAGAACACTGTTGCTAATTGTTAAATCATTACAGGTGCCATGCAGAGATGGAGGGCAAAATTAGATTTTTTTCTTCACAGCTTTGAACTTGAGTAATTAGAAGAATGATTTTACAATTGATATCAGGAAGTTACAAAGATTTCTCAATAGTACCTGACCTAAAGGTTATTGGAGTTTTAAGTTGGATAATTAATATAGAGCACAGTGATAGGCAAAGTATAATCTCTCAAGAGATATATTCATTAACATAGACTTCATCATTGCCTATGTGATGGCAGATAAATCTACATAGACTAAGAGGCTAATTTTCTCCAACATTTCACTGCCTCAGAAAAGAGATGATTCAGTAGGATAAGCTCAATGGAGGAGTCAGCTGAGAGCAAAATGTAGACTCTCAAGCAACCCCTAATTTTAACCTGATAGTTCACAGAGGCTCCAATTTTTAGGTGAGCTAAGCATCTCTTAATATGTCTGGTTACACAATATTTACAGTTCTATAGTTGTAAGATTCCTGCTGCTGGACTCTGGGATACTGTAATATCCATGCTTAATTAAGTCTAAGAGTTTGAGCAATTGAGTGCACTTTTCTACTTTTCCATGCCTAACCTATTTCTCCTGATAAACCACATGTCATGAATGCTTCACTTTATGTATGTCAATATATGGTAAGAGTCTGATGACAGAGGGGACAGAAGAAAGTAAAGTATTTCCTGGATCAACACAAAAAGGGCTGACAAATCATTACACAGTTTAAGATGATACAAATTTATGCTAAAAGAGATATCAGTATTCATGGTCAATAGGAGTTTGCTATCTAGACATATGTTGGTAATACAGGGGTTTAAAACACAATGGCAAGGTATAGGAGAGGGAGAAATATACAAGGGACTCAGAGGTGAGCAGGGCTCCAGTGTTTTGGTAAGAACTTCAGAAGGGTCTTTATTGAAGGTAATAAGAGTCAGCCTCTACACTGAGGTGCTTCGTTTAATATGCAGTTTCTGAATGGATCCTAGGGAGACTTAGAGTAGTAAAAAAAATAGCCTTGAAGAGCTTATATTAATAGAAAAAGTAGATGTAAAATGAAGGTTATCAGCATCTTTCAGGAAATGTCAGATGCTAATAAGTACTATAGCAATGTTATGAGATGAATTTTAATTGTATAAATTGAATCATGAAGAGTGAGTGGGAAAATAGCATTTGGAGAGGAGAAAGAAAACTTAGAGGCAATGCAGAGGTTTAGCCACCGCAAAAGGGGTCCATGTTTTGGCTGGAAAGGCTTCAAGGGAAAGATATAAAAATGACGAGACTCATGAAATTGAAACACTGTAAAGGGCAGAGCCAGATACATATCCAGTTCCTGTCATATGCCGGAAGTAGCTACAGATACATATCCAGTTCCTGTTATTATGCCGGAAGTAGCTACAGATACATATCCAGTTCCTGTTATTATGCCGGAAGTAGCTACAGATACATATCCAGTTCCTGTCATTATGCCAGAAGTAGCTAAAGATACATATCCAGTTCCTGTCATTATGCCGGAAGTAGCTACCTTCTAAGCCAGATTATTTGGCTCTCCATCTCCAATATCTCCCCTAAGTTATTTATTTTTTTTATAAACACAGCAAAGAGATTGGGAAATTTTATGTGGCTGAGTATCATTATCGTAGGCGTCCAGATCATTCTGCCAAAAATTTTCATCAATTTATGGGTTTCCCGGTCTTTTCACCAGGTCGTCAGAAATTCTTAACCCAACCAGACCCATTTCCACAACCAAATGTCATGTAGCAATAAGTTACTCATCAGTCCGCATGCATGCTTTACACAAAGGTAAGGGATGACAGATGCTTGTATCTCTGTTCAGAATTTTCTGCTTAGCACCGTGTCTCTGCAGCATTCCTTATCTTGAGGTTAATGAGGAATCTGGACATGGATAACCCTGTCCGAAGTCTGCTACATTTCCCCAGACTGCAGCAAAAATCAGTAACTCCAGATGGCGCCATGCCTTACCACTATGATTTGTTAACAATCCTTAAGTTACTCAAAGCAAAAATATTTAAACTTAATTAAATTGTCTTTCTTTTGTGAAAATATATATTGCTTTAGCTCATTATTACTAATCTCCTTTGGAAATAAAAATTCAGTTTTTATACTTTAAAAGAGTTTTGTTAATTGGGAGTCTCATAGACTGTATTTTGATCATATTTACTCACCTCCCTAAACTCCTAGTCCCACTTCTCATTCCATTTGACTTTTTGTCAGCATTTAGTTCAGTTAGTGCTGACTACATACTCTTCATATGTGGCCATTCACTGAAGCATGGAAGACCTATCAAGTCACACATCAAAAAAAAAAAAACCAAAAAAAAAAAAAAAAAAAAAAAAAAAAAAAAAAAAAAAAAAAAAAAAAAAAAAAAAAAAAAAAAACAAAAAAAAAACCTCTCCCTATTCCTATGACATCAATGACTAATAGTTTCTAAGATGGCCAACACAAGGGTCTTCAACTGGCCAAGGAGAAAAGATAGAGACTTTGGAGAGGACTGTGTAGCCCTGAGTGGGGACATCCATATCACACCACCCTCTCTTCTCGGGGATCAACATCATTGCAGAAGAGGTGTAGGAAAGACGGTAAGAGTCATAGGAGGGATGATTACAACAAAGCAATGATTTCCAGATAGAACAGGGCACTTGGATACATAAGCTCACAGCTGTTTTGACATTATAGACAAGACCTGTACAAACTCAAACCGGAAAGAAAGTGCAACTCATAGTCATTAAGGAATGTAGAGAAAGAAATAGTTCTGGCAAATTTAACTTTTTTTTTGATGTCTTCTCCCATTCTTATTTTTCTTGTTTTTATTTGATCTTCAGCTACATAGCTATATGTGCATAACTTCTAAGTTTCTAGACTATGTTTTTTGTTGCTATTCATTCATTATTTTTGTCCTCCTAGTTTTATTGACGATATAGAATTTGTAACTGACCTTTTACCACATGGCTTGGCTAAAATCAGCATTACCCACTGAGGTTTATTTATACTTTTATTCTATTTTCTTTTGTAAACTTTATCATAATTCAAATGTGTCTTATTTATCACCTCTGAAGACAGAAAAATAATTACTTTACAAATCTTATGGAAAGCAAAATGGGTATGGCAACCTAGGTGTTATTATAACAATCCCCTTTGCTTGGTAAAGAATACGTCAATGGCTAATATCACAAAACTACCCTAGTCTTTCCCTTCTTTAGTTCATCTTGGGATATAATTGCATCTATTGTAAAAAGCACACCAGCTGCAATGAAGTATAATTAAAAGTAGATTTCTACTCAGCTAGCATGATGACAGCACAGTGTTGCTCTATGTGATTAAAGCTACTTAAAAGGCAGCGGCAGCAGCGAATGTGGCAGTGCTACCTGCTACCTACCCAATGTTCTGGATTCCCCTATGAAACACACTCATGCTATCTTATATTTAATATGCCTTCATCAGCTCAATGGCTGGGCCACCTCCAAACACCCATGTGGCTAACATCTTCCCTCTGATTCCTGAGTTATTACTTACTAAAATACATAGTACACCCTTGTTGCCCTAGACCCAGTAGGGGACAGGGGAGGGATGGGGAAGGGGCTAGGGCCATCTTTCCCAGCTCTTACATGATTGCTATGCTTTCTCTTCTTAGACTCTCGGGCCTGGTAGATCCTTTCCTGGCAAAGTGTTTCTCCTTTCTCTATCTCAGTCCCCTTGCCCGGGACCCTGTCCAACCATTGGACCCTGGCAATTTTATTTACCAGTCAGAACCAACTGGGGACAGGTACCCTCAGTGTCTTACATACGGACTCTCGGGCAATTTTGGGAACCCAAACAACATAATGTAAGTGTTAGACCAAATTCACAACACACAGGCACAGTGGGAGTCTAGACATAATAGAAACTCAGTTAGATGAAACTAGCCCGGAGCTAGAGACCATGTGCTCAAACTATTTTTACTTGGTACCATGTGGCTTTCACAGAAAGTCTATTTGTGAATTGGGGAAAATAAAATCATCAGCCTGTATTATAGATATTTCCAAAGACATCTGCATTCAGATCTATAGATCTTTATAAACATCCATACTGCTTATTCCAGCACACTGCTCCAGGCATAGACATTTACCTGGATCTCTGCATGTAGCTCATGCTGCTTGCAGCCTTGGGATGCTTCTGGCTGACACTACATGTGCCACTATGTTTGGCTTTTTAAAAGCCATCTAGTAATTACTGTTTAAAGTTGAACTATGGAACCAAGTATGAGTTACTAATTTCCCATTCACTTTGATATAAAGCACTCTTATGTAACTCATTTGAAATATATGAAATACTTATTAGTTTTACATTTAATATTTATTACAATTTTTAAATTTTCAGTTAAAATTATCTCCCACTTCCCTTTCCTCCCTCCATTCCCCCTTAAATTCATGGCTTCTTTTTCTTTATATGTCACACACATAAATATCAAAACATATTCTGCTGAATTCTTTTAGTGTTGCTTAAGTTGATGTGATTTTAGGACTCATTTCTGAGTGTTAGATAACCCATTGGGGGCTCATCCTTGAGAAAAGCTAATTATCCCTCTATATCATTTTTATGTTATATTCTATTTAATTTTGTCCACACATATGCACATACATGCCATTACATAGGTGTGGGTCAGAACAAATTGTAAGATTCAATTCTTATCCTCCACCATGTGGGTCCTGAGGTCCTACGGATCTGCACCAGGTGCCTTACTCTCTGAGGTGCATCTCACTGGCCCTATTATTTTGATTCTTTTAGGTGATAAGTTTTTCTTAGGGGATGGTGAAGCATAAAATCATAGAAATGAAAAATCTATTGACAGTAAAATAATTAAACAGAAAAACTATTTTTAAGAGATATCTGAACATTGAAAACTAAACACTAGTGTATAAAGAAATGCTAATAGGCTTGTCAGATTTTTAAATGTTCACAAAAAATTAAGAGAAAGGATATTTTGCTCCTTGATTGTATCATGATTAGTCCACAGCAAATGCATCTGCTCAGATTGAACTGGGAGTTTGTCAGCACTCCCCAGCCGCTCCCAGACACACACCAAATGAATAAACCATTTATTCTGTCTACAGCATACCCAGATAGGACTCAAAGGTTTCCAAAGAAATTTTACTAAGAAAGACAAATAAATGAAACAGCTCCACAAAAGATGTTCTCTAGAGCTAGAAATACAAACAAAGGTGATGCTTGCAGAATTCAGATTTCTGAGGCAGTTCAGATATTTGAACTATCATTATATAATTGAAGCAAAATCTACACAAACAACACTAGGAACTTTGCATAGTGTGGTCTAAACCAAACAGCTCATTTAGAGGAGAAAATATCGAAAATGATTTTTCTGAAAGGCTTCCTTTACTCTTGCATTGATTAAAAAATTTTACTAACAGTTTAAGAGAAGTGATTAACAAAAATCACATTTACTTAATATACATTTATATGTGAAATCATAGTTTATGATTATGTGAGTTTAGGATACCATAACTTATTATTCTGAGAATTTGTTTACATTTGGTTTTATAATAATGAGGTACAGTGAAATAAAAAAATATTTCAAATGGTCATTAAATCTAAAAATCTTTATATTAATAGTTTCTTTTCTGTTTCTTTCTTTTTTTTTTTCTATGTATGATCTGTTGTAATACCCAGAAGATACAGCTAATTTTCGAAAATGAAAACTGAAGTAAATAACTGCAGGCTTCTTCAAGCTTTGAAACATTCCAATTCTTCTAATTATGTGACAGATGTGTAGGTCTGTGTTGGCCAAAGTGTTCTTAGGGGATGAATTCATTGTAGAGGGTCATGATCATGCCAATTACTTGAATGGAAAAATAACAAAAAAAAATAGAAATATCCAAACTAATCATAACACATTAGAAATGTCAAAATTAATTTCACTTCATGAAATTTTGCATCAGCAGATGATCTGTGTGTATTTGTGTGAATGTGTATGCCAGAAGATGCTTCCGTACTATGCTTTGACCCAAATCATTTGAAACGCACTAATCATTGTGTCTACCTAACCTAGAGCTATGAATATGAAAGGCAAAATTAAAAGAACTCCATAGAGAACAGATGTTGCTCCATAGGCCAATTTTTATTGACGACTTCTCATGTCCCACCATTAATATATATATATATATATATATATATATATATATATATATATATATATATATAAAATGAGTTTTTTGCCAAGGACTACCAGGAATGCAGAAGAGTCATCCTGAATTGGAGGAAAAGGTGTAAGGAGAATGTGAGTCATATAGATTATCCTCTTAGCTGTAAGATTTTCTTTAAATTAATACTCAAGAACTATGTTGTAAAAGAGAGAACAAAGGGAGTTTGAATCAACTGAACACAGAATTTATTAATGAATATCAAAAAGAAGATACAAGTATTTAATGGCTATATCTGAGAAACTTTGAATTGACCTTTCTTTTTATCCCTTTTAATTAGATATTTTCTTTATTTATATTTCAAATGTTATCCCCTTTTCTAGTTTACCCTCTGAAAAAATCCCCTATCCCCCCCCCCCACATCCCCCTGTTCATCAATCCACCCACTCCTGTTTCCTGGCCCTGGCATTCCCCTACACTGGGGCAGAGAACCTTCACAGGACCAAGAGCCTTCCTCCCATTGATGTGCAACAAGGCAATCCTCTGTTACATATGCAGCTATAGCCATGAATCCCACCATGTGTTTTCTTTGATTGGTGGTTTATTCCCAGGAAGCTCTGGGGTTACTGGTTAGTTCATAAAGTTGTTCCTCCTATGGGGCTGCAAACTCCTTCAGTTCATGGGTACTTTCTCTAGCTCCTACATTGGGGATCCTGTGCTCTGTTCAATGGATGGCTGTGAGCATCCACTTCTGTATTTGTCAGGCACTGACAGAGTCACTCAGCAGACAGCTATATGAGGCTCCTGTCAGCAAGCACTTTTTGGCATCCACAATAGTGTCTTGGTTTGGTGGTTGTTTATGGGATGGATTTCCATGTAGGGCAGTCTCTGGATAGCCTTTCATTTAGTCTCTGCTCCACACTTTGCCACTGTAATCTACTCCCATTGGTATTTTGTTCCCCCTTCTAAGAATGACCAAAGTATCCACACTTTGGTCTTCCTCCTTCTTGCGTTTCATGTGTTTTTCAAATTGTATCTTGGGTATTNTGAGCTTCTGGGCTAATATCTACTTATCAGTGAGTGCATATCATGTGTGTTCTTTTGTGATTGGGTTACCTCACTTAGGATGATATCCTCCAAATCCATCCATTTGTCTAACGTTTTCATAATTCATTGTTTTTAATAGCTGTGTAGTACTCCATTGTGTAAATGTACCATGTTTTCTGTATCCATTCCTCTGTTGAGGGACATCTGGGTTCTTTCTAGCTTCTAGCTATTATAAATACTAGCTTGCAATCCCACCAACCATGGAGGAATGTTCCTCTTTCTCTACATCCTCGGCAGTATCTGCTGTCACCTGAGTTTTTTGATCTTAGCCATTCTGACTGGTGTGAGGTGGAATCTCAAGGTTGTTTTGATTTGCATTTTCCTGATAATTAAGGATGTTGAACATTTTTTTAGGTGCTTCCCAGCCGTTTGGTATTCCTTAGTTGAAAATCCTTTGTTTTGCTCTGTACCCCATTTTTAATAGGGTTATTTGGTTTTCTGGAATCTAACTTCTTGAGTTCTTTGTATGTATTAGATATTAGTCCTGTATTGGATTCAGGATTGGTAAAGTCCTAATCTATTGGTTGCCTTTTTGTCTTACTAACAGTGTCCTTTGCCTTAAAGCATCTTTGCAATTTTATGAGGTCCCGTTTGCCGATACTTGGTCTTATAGCACAAGCCATTGGTGATCTGTTTAAGAATTTCCCCCCCTGTGCCCATATCTTTGAGGCTCTCCTCCACTTTCTCCTCTATAAGTTTCAGTCTCTGGTTTTATGTGGAGTTCCTTGATCCACTTAGACTTGAGGTTTGTGCAAGGAGATAAGAGTGGATCAGTTCACATTCTTCTACATGCTAACCACCAGTTGAGCCAACATTTTCAAGAAATGAATTGGTCTTTCAATGACCTGCTCTGTATGCATCCAACAAAATGCTACAGGTAAGTATTTTTCTTATAGAATTTTTTGTATTTAAAAAATGTTTACAACAAGGTATTTTGAAGATAAAGCGATGATTTTGAATGTGCCTATGTGTACATATGTGTTTTTGTGTGTGAGCCTATATGTGAATGCTCACATTCATGTATATGTCGTTGAGACCAAAAGTCAATGTCAGGTCTTTGTTCATTGTTCACCATCTAATATTTTGAGAAAAAATGTCACTATATTAAAATAGTTTTTCTATTTGGCCTCAATGGTTGGCCAGCAAGTCCCAGGAACTATCTTGTTCAGTCTCCACAGCACTATTAATAAAGACAGAGTCACCTTTATGTGTACTTGGAATCTACACTCATTTATTCCTGCTTTCATGTTAGGGACTTCATCAGCTGAGAGACTAGCTAGATAAAATGTATTTTAGATGGACATTTTTCTGTTACTGACTCTTAGTTTTTGAAAATATGTGTAATCATAACATGGCTTTCATTTTAAGTACATATACAGGGAAATACAATTTTGAAACAGTCCATGGAGCTAAGAGTGAGATTTAAAATATTCCAGAATTCATGTCAGTTTCCTTTAAGTTAGACATTTTTTTGCTAAATTGATAAATATTGTAAAGTCCATTTCTATATCTTTAAGACAATCTATTAAGGTCAATTAGTTGAATTTAAAAAACATTAATTAATGATTTATGGATGAATTTTACACAGTCTTTTAGTTTGATTCCTTCATTGAATCTTCAATTTTAACACTTTTTAAGTTAGATAAAAGCATCTTGGAGACCTAAGATAGACTTAATCAAATGGACAAGTTTAATCTTCACTGTGTTAAAATATTATTATTTCCATCACAATGTTTCAGTTACATGGAAACACATCAGCAAGTTGGTTTGCTTAAATAATGCCAGGAGGGAGGACTACATGCTAACACTTTTATGTGGTTAGTTATTAGAAAAGAGCCTTTAATCCAGAGAGTAGATTGCTTTTCAACTGTATAAATCATTTATGTATATTTGTTTTATCTTATTCTGGGTCTCTAGATATTTCCTGTTTACTCTGAACCTCCCCAGCTGAGCTTACCAGAGAAGAAAATGATAAAAATTGGTTAATTTATCATTTCAACTGACTTGCAGGAAAAATTAGAAAATAATAATGTAAAATCAGAATACAGACAGGAGTGTCTTGGCATTTCAATAATCCACATGCAGCCCTTCAGAACCATGATCAGCCATTCTTTGAAAAGGTAAAGGCCATGGAGTTAGTCCTAACAGGTGGACAGAGCCCGTTGTATGAGGAGACAGGGCTCCTTCAGTAGAACACTTGATTGACAGCTAGTGCAAGAAGTTAATGCTAAAATTATGGAACCTTCCTGGAACATCTCTTCCAAATGATTTTATAAAAGTTCAAGATAGGAACAGACTATTTATGGCCTCCGCCCTGGAGGATCTTGAAGCATAGAGCAGTGATGAAGAAATGATATGAACCAAGTGATTTTGTCTTAGATAGGGTGCCAGGTATCTGCACTTCACTTGTAGAATGACCATGTCCTACTCTAAAATGCAGAGGAAGTTACACACCTGGTATATTTGTCATGACCTCCTCCCTTGTAATTGGCACATCTGTACTAAGTGTTCAGTAAATGCTACTTTCCTCTCTTCAGAATTGCTATTTGCAAATTAAACATCACTGTTTTCTCTGCTCCCCGAATGAAAGATGCCCAGCTGCTTCATGCAACTGCTGCCATCACATAGCATACCATGAAATTGTTAGCTAAGCCAAACTCTTCCATCCCTGTTGGTTTTGGTTGGTACTTTGTTTATCACATCAACATGTAACTAATGCTCCTGTTTCAAGCAATAACTAAAGAAACTTGTTTAAAAATGCTGTTTATTACTATTCCACCTTGTACCTAGTTTTTCTTGGTTCATAGTTTGCCACTTTGAAGTGTTGTCTTTCCCAATACCATAGTCATCTAAAAATATGTTAGGACTGTTCAGTTTCAACTTATAGTATATCCTAAGCTTCAGCTTAGGATATCACAAGAATACCTACTTAAAATAGTGCCCAGTGAAGCCAAGTCTGTCTTCCTCAGTTGAAATATTTACTTTGCTATTCTGTTTCTATTTACCTTTTGCTAAGTTTTTCTCACATATGGCATATATGTGTCTAGGAGTAACACTTTGGAGTTTTGATTGAGGTAATTAACCTACTCATTTAAACAGATAATTATCTTGTAACTAATAGTAAGAGATACTTGAATCCCCATGAGGTCAAATATATCGAACACTATCATGTCACTACAAATATTATTTGATTTTATGCATAAAACAAGCATGCCAAGGAGTATTAATTTCTCTACTAAATATGACATACCATCTAGAAAAGTGTTTCTCAACTTTTCTAAGTTGCAATACTTTAATGCAGTTCCTCATGCTGTGTAGATCTACATAACTATAATTCATAACTGTAATTTGCTACTGTTATGAATCACCATGTAAATATCTGATATGAAGAACATTTGATGCACAAGCCCTAAGGGGATCACAACCAGATTGCTGAGAATGTCTGGTCTAGAAGACTCATGTGGCATAATTCAAGGTTAACCAACTTTTCACCCTGTGCTTTTATCACTTCTCCATTTCTCTTAAGCAGAATATAGTGTAATGAAGAAAAAGTTTTAAAATTTCAAATGGAAGAATAGCCATGAGCCTGTAATGCCAGTTTAAAAAGAAGAAAGACAGGAAAGAAAGAAAGAAAGAAAGAAAGAAAGAAAGAAAGAAAGAAAGAAAGAAAGAAAGAAAAAAAGAAAGAAAGAGGGAAGGAGAGAGAGAGAGAGAGACCCAGCCATCAGCCTCGGCTTTGGGACCATTGATAGCAATTTCAGAAGCAAATATAAGCAGATGACACTGACCTGAGGAGATGTCAATTTGGCTTGTCTTGGTCTGTGTGTTGTTTATGTGGACGCCCACTTTGCTCTCCACAAGGTCAATCTCCACATTGCCCAAGTTATCTGCAAAGTGACTGAAGAGCAAGAGACCGCTGGGGTTCCAAGTCCTAAACTGGAAACTGACTGAGAACAGGTCCTGATTAAGCCTGCCAGGTACCTCCAGGTAACTTGTAGCATTGAAGAAGACTGGTACTGTATAGGGCTCCACACAAGAGAAACTCAGATTCCCCTGCAAGCAAGCAAACATCTATGTGAGGTTATTGATAAAGAGCTGTTTCTACAAGCAGTGTTTGAACCTGTAGTAAACTTAATTCAGTGCATGCATGAATCTTCCTGGAACTTCCTGGAGTGTTAGATCCCGTAAATGCAATAGGTCGGCTCCTAGTTCACAGTGTAGCATGCAATACCAGTCAAAAGACTGACACCTTCCTTGCCTGCTGTGATGGAGACCACATTAAGGATTTCTTTCATCTTTTAAAGGAACAGTCTTCTTTCATAGGTTTAGGAATATGAGGAAATTATTATTTCTGTCTTTCTATGATATATATATATATATATATATATATATATATATATATATTCTCCCCAATGCCCAACAATTTCAACTGTAGCCCATTAACTATTAAATCTGAAACAGATTGTCTTCCTGAGGTAATATTTAAATTCACTTAGTTCTATAACTTTGCAGGTTTATTTTTTAATGTTTGCCTTTCCAGGGACAAGAACTAATTATGCAGAGCGACTGAGGTGTTATAATTGACCACTTGCTTGTGTTATAGTGTTGTGTCCCAGACAATTAAAGAGCATTCCTGAGTAAGAGTGCTGACTGGTCAGCTAGTGCAGCAGGAGAGTGTGGATGTGAGGAGACAGTCTGCAGGAGCAGAGTGAATTTCCCTGAAGTAGCAGCTACTAATATCTTTGAGCAAATTTCTTATAAAGTGTCCACTTTGGAGGGATGTTTACAAAATGAACTATTTCATTGTTTTTCCTAGTGTTTTCAGTATATGTGTAGATTTTACTACAAAAAATTATTCTGTAGTTGTGTACAAATAATTTGTTAAAAATAGAATATACTTGTAGATTACATATATATATATTACATATATATACATATATATATATTACATATACATATATATATACATTATATATATATTCAGTCTTCTCTAGTTTCAAAATTTATTATAGTTATATTTTCTTTAATACAGAACTTCCATGGTTGATACTCTGTAGTTTGACTACCAATCGGATACGTCTCAAAATCAACAGTGAATGAGCTTTAGTTAGAACTAATGTTTTACTTATTAAAAATGTAAATAATATGTCCCAGGAGAGAAGAATGGATACAGAAAAAGTGGTTCATTTACAAAATGGACTACTACTCAGCTATTAAGAATGGGGACATCCTGAGTTTTATAGTCAAATGAATGGAACTAGAAAATAGCATCCTGACTGAGGTACCTCAGATCCAAAAGGACATGCATGGTATGCACTCACTAATAAGTGGATATTAGCAAAAAAAAAAAATACAGAATACCTAAGATACAGCCCACAGAACTCAAAAATGTCAACAAGGTGAAGGGCACAAGTGAGGATGCCTTAGTTTCACTTGTGACAGAGAAGAAATCAACCACAATGGGGGAGGGAGGGATCTGGGATGAAAAGGGGATGGGGGGCACAAAGAGAGGAACATGATCTTGTATTGGGGTGGGGGAAGGCCTGAAATCCCTGAGGGCCATCAGAAAGAATAGAAACACACAGCCTTGGGATTTTGGAAGTTGGAGGGACCCTCCAGAATGTACCAGAGACCTAGGAGGTAAGAGACTCTTAGGACTCAAAGCAAGAGTCCTTAGATGAAATGCCCTACATTGGGAAGAGGTAACTTGTAGAGCCTACATCCAGTAGGAAGGCTGCATCAAGTAAGCATCAAGTGAGGGATGGGGTTGTCATCTCACAGTCAAAATTCTGACCCATAATTGTTCCTGTCTGAAAGAACTACAGGAATGGAAATGGAGAAGAACCCGAGGAAAAGAAGGTCCAGAGAAAGGCCCAAAGTAGGATCCAGGTCAAAGGGAGGTCCCAAAACTTGACACTGAGGCTATGGAGTGATTACAAAAAGGGACCTATCATGATTCCAAAAGATCCAACAAGCAGCTGAAAGAGTCAGATGCAGATATTTGCACCCAACCAATGGACAGAAGCTGCTGACCGCTGTGGTTGAATTAGGGGAAAGCTGGAAGAAGCTGAGGAGGAAGGCAACCCTGCAGGAGGACCAGCAGTGTCAATTAACCTGGACCCCTGAGATCTCTCAGATACTGGAACGCCACACAGGCAGCATACACAGCTGATATGCCCTGTACTGGCTAATTTTGTGTCAATTTGACACAGCTGGAGTTATCACAGAGAAAGGAGCTTCAGTTGGGGAAATGCCTCCATGAGATCCAGCTGCAGGGCATTTTCTCAATTAATGACCAAGGGGAGAGTGCCCCTTGTGGGTGGGACCATCTCTGGGCTGGTAGTCTTGGGTTCTATACGAGAGCAGGCTGAGCAAGCCAGAGCAAGCAAGCCAGTAAAGAACATCCCTCCATGGCTTCTACATCAGCTCCTGCTCCTGACCTGCTTGAGTTCCAGTCCTGACTTCTTTCAGTGATGAACAGCAATGTGGAAATGTAAGCCGAATAAACTCTTTCCTCTCCAACTGCTTCTTGGTCATGATGTTTGTGCAGAAATAGAAACCCTGACTAAGACATGCCCCCAACATAGATACAGCAGAGGACTGCTGAATCAGAGTTCAGTCAGAGAAGATATACCTAACTCTCAAGAGACTGGAGGCCCCAGGGAGTTTAGAGGTCTGGTAGAGTGGAGACTGGGGATGGAGACATTCATGTGGAGACAGGGGTGTGGGGAGGAGGTATGGGATGTAGAACAGTCAGAGGGTGGACCTGGAGGGGAACAAAATATGGATTTTAAAAGAAAGAAAAGGAAAGAAAGAGAAGGAGAGAGAGAGAGAGAGAGAGAGAGAGAGAGAGAGAGAGAGAGAGAAGAAGAAGAAGAAGAAGAAGAAGAAGAAGAAGAAGAAGAAGAAGAAGAAGAAGAGAAAGACAGACAGAAAGAAAAAGAAAGAAAGAAAGAAAGAAAGAAAGAAAGAAAGAAAGAAAGAAAGAAAGAAAACGTGCAACACCTTTGGTGCCTCAATGATGAATGCTTTTAAAGGGGCCAAAATATAACTAAACAGATAAAAAGATTCTAAAAATAAAACAGTCATTCGAAGTTGGCAAAAATATAGTATTATTTTGATTTACACCTTTTTCGTGAAATGTCAATTTTTGAGAACAGTTAAATGACACATGCTATTTTATGCAATGTTTAAAAAGCTTAAAAGTGTGTGTATGTGTGTGTGAGTGTGTGTACACATTACATATGGACTGTGTGTGTTAGTGGGAGTGGCTGTGTGTTTGTATGTGATCATAGATGGTAGCATTTGCCCTTATAGTCCATAGTTCATGTACATAATATATGAAGTGTTTGTGCATGTATGTATAGTAATTGCCTTGTCAGTACATGTGTTTTATGCATATATTATGTGCCTATCTTTATGTATAATTGTATGTGGCACATATCTGTGTATTTATATATGTTTATAGTGGACATGTGTGTTTGTGTGCATGCTATGTGGTATATGTATGTGTATTACATTGTGTACATTGGTCAGCATTTATGCATTGTATGTGGTATATGTATAGTGTGGTTTGAATAATTGCTCACCTAGGCTCATATATTTGAATATTTTTTCACTGATAGTGTGACTGTTGGAAAGGATTATGGTAGGTGTGGCCTTGTTAGAGGGAGGAATTGTGTCACTGAGGTTGGGCTTATGTCTGGCTTTCTCTCTCTCTCTCTCTCTCTCTCTCTCTCTCTCTCTCTCTCTCTCTCTCTCTCTCTCTCTTTCTCCTGGCTTTAGATCAGGATGTAATTATCACTTAATACTCTAGTTCCATGCTCCTGATATGTTTCTCACCATGATGATAATGGGCCAACCCACTGAAACTTTAAGCAACCCCCCCCCCAATTAAATACTTTCTATTATACGAGAAGCCCCATGATAAACATTTGTGACTATCCTTGGACTACCTAGCAGTACACAGAGAGGCAGGATGCTGAAACATCCTCACTATTTGGTCTTCTCCAAGAAATCTGAAACCAGTCTCCACAGAATCCTGAAGAAACTCAGTGTGAGCTTTTGTGGCACCCTTTCTTTTTCCCCAGAAACATCTTATTTTTTTTTAAAAATTTAAGCCATTATTTAATTATTACTATGATACCTCTTTTATATACCTTTAATGTTCTTCCTTGACAATTGCATATATGTATATAATTAAGTGTGGTTACTGTCTTTATCCTCTCAAATCTCTCCCCAGTAGTGTTAGTCTGTCTTCCTTCTATTAAGTCTTAAACAGACAGTTTAAAATCCCTGGACACACAAGGTGGCTTGACTCAAACTCAATGTGAATTTTGAGTATGTCAAGTATCCACACATTGTTGGGCAACATCTGCCTTACACTATTAAACTGAACTCAAATAATGTGAGAAGGGCAACAATATATTTGTTGTTATCCAATGCCCCTGGATCACTATTTTGGACTCTTACCATATTCGATGGTTCTAATTTCTTTCTTCGGGCAAGATCGGTAATATTGACACCATTGTAGTTGATGCTTTCCATGCAGCCCTTAAAGTTCTTCCTATTACTGGAACTTGGCTTACCAGAGAAAGGTATGCCTCCAAATGTTATCTTTGAGAAAAAAATAAATGTTATTATTTACATTTCTTACAATAAACGATACAAAATTATAAGTACAACTAATGTCAGGCACCTTTATTTCAGTAAAAGTTATGCAAACGTTATATAACATGTTGCCTACAAAATCTTTTGCTCATTACATTATGCTATTGCTGAAATGCATAATGAAATCATTAATTCCAATAATTAGATTATAACTTTAGCAATAAAATGGCAAACGTCACTTTTTTTTTTAAACAGTGAAGGCATTTTATAAATTGTCTTGAGAGGATTTTAGAAAGATTTTATCTAGGAACTTTATTTTATCAAGGAATATTAAAACTATATTTTCATATTCATTATTCAAAGGCATGTTACCAATAAATGCCTATAGTAATCTCAAGACAACCAGAACTAATATAATAAGCTGATAAAAGTGTAGCCTGAAGCAAGGAATACTGTACTTACTCTCTGGAGGCTCTGGGAAGTCTAATGACTCTTTGAGTCAAAGGTTCATTAAAATTATTTTGAGTGTAGAAAATAGCTGAAAAATACCATTAGTGTATGGCTTAGGGCCTTTGTAGGACACAGGGGCTGTAAGTTGAACAGTCAAAGTTTGTACATTTTATAGAAATTGCAAACCTTAAGGTCTAAGACCTATTCTCCTAAACATGCTCCACTGAGTATAACTGATTCTAGAGGATATGGGTTTTTTCCCTATGTTTTTCGCATCAATTTTAAGTTATGTTGCCTCAATACAGATGACACAAAATTATACATTATCAATACTGCTAGAAATATTCACTAGTAATAGTGCATTAATGAATAAATGTATAATTGTAGCTATAATGCCAACTCCTGTAGTAATTTTCAGTGCTATTATTTTCAAATTGTCCCTTAGAGTTTTTAATATAAAAGCATTGTTGAGACATACTTGAAAGTGAAGACTTTATATTTGATATAAGCCAAGGATGTGCTACATTCCAGGAGGTACATGAGTAAATTATGTTCCATTATTTGGTGCTTTGGCATTTAAAATTCTTAATTAGTTTTAGAGAAAAGGACAAATTAATGATGGTTCATGACACAATGCTTTTAAGAAGGCCCCATTTAAAATAAAATTAACTATTATAAATCATGTTCTGCTGAATATACACCACATGCAATGATTCATACATGAGAGGAGAATATAAGAGTAAATTAAAACATGTAGGAAATAATTAGGAATCTACAAAATGAAAACGCAGAGTAGTGAAAATAGTAGAAATATTGAGAGAATATTTGAAATTTACAGTGACTTAGTTTATCCGGGTTTTATGAAGTTGATCCTGATACTGATGACAGTGAGTATAATGCTAAAATGAAATGCTGGGCAGCTGTGTACAGTTCCTTTTGTTGATTACTCTTAAGGGGTTCGTAGTAATGTAACTTATATTTTCTTCTTTTTAAAAATTATGATTAGTATTATTGGATGAGCGTGTGTGTTTGTGTGTGTATGTGTGAGTTCATGTGGACATCCATGACACATATGTAGAAGTTAAAAGACAACTTGTGGAATAGATTCTCTCCTTCCATCATGTGGATCCCAGGGTTAGACCTCTGTTAATCAGGCTTGTCAGCAAGTATCTTTACTTGCCAAAATTTGCCACTGCCTCCTGTGTTTGGAGCTGGCAGCACTACATTTCAAATGTGTTGCTATACTTGCTTCACATTACAGATTCATTCCTCTGTGCACATGGTTTCTTTAATCAGGGGCTTTGTTTTACCATCGTGATGCTGATTCATATGCACTATAAATTTCTTCTTCTTTCAGTAACCAGGGAGCCATGTCCAATTCTTGGAAGCATGGTGATGAAGCACTGCAAGCTAGGGTTAGAGAATGCTTGGCAGGGATGTGAGTTCTACTTTTTCTAGCCATGTATTGTTCAAATGAAGTTGTGAGATCATAACACTTTAAAGTATTTTAAAATTATGGTGAAAAAAACATTTTTGCAGTAGTTAGATTAAAAATTATGTTTGGGAGATTCTTTCTGTAGTCTTAGTAAAAATACTACCACTTTTAACTCTTATTTATTAACCATTTAATTGACTACTAGGTATTTGCAAAGTATAGCAGATGCTGTTAGACACCTTTACTGTGCTTTCTCTACACCCTTTTAAAAACAGGGTAATAAATTTCTTCAGTTAACTGTATCATACCCAATTCAGCATATATAGCATTTACCAACCTCCGTAGGAGTTGTTAAGTATTTCATTAGTAGGATGTATGTCACCCTAAGATAATAAAAGAGGAAAGAAAGAGCCTTTAAACCTATTGTCCTTCCTGCTGATAATAATAAATATCGAAATATAGATGCCCTTCTTGATGTAATTTGCCACAGGTATAAAAGTAATGCAAGGGGAAAAAGACTGCAGTGAAATGGTATTTGAAACTAGAGCTAACTGAAAAGATTGGATAATTTCATGTGAAAGAGATAAACATACATCTGTTATGGAAGCATATAAAGAACTATGTTCTTATCTGTATACATATTTATCTTTATATATATATGTATACACACACACACACATATATATATATATATATATATATATATATATATATATATATANATATATATATATATATATATATATATATATATATATATATATGTTTGTTGTTTCATCTTATCATCACAAAAGAAATATGATCTTATTTTCTTCTTATTTTAAGGGGATATGAATTATTCACATTACACAACACATGAAGGTCAAAATGGATTCGAAGTCAGGCTTTCAACTCCTTTGAAGATTAAAGTTTTAATATTCTCTATGTCTAAAGTCCATTTTTAGGCCAAAAAGAAAATAAAAACACTCTCTACTTCCTTAGTGTATCATGTAGAATGCTATAAGTGGCATTTAATTAAACAACAGAATCGAGGCAATCACTGGATTACTGCCCTATCCTTCAGTTTCCTTGGCTTGAAAGAAAACAATATATATATATATATTTCTTCCATCTCAGGCTACCATCTAGTTAGCAGTTTGACTGTTAATAGTGATCTCCACAGTTCATGATATAACACTACAGAGAAGAAGAGACAGGGAAAATTTTGGGGCTGCTTTTATACATAGTAATAATTGAGTTGAGTAGTAGTTGTTGAGTAGCAACATTGAGCTAGGACAAAGGTACAAAGATATCCATCACATCTCTTTTGCTGATGTGCATTACTGAGAATGGTAACATGTGTATTTAATCTACCCCAACGATGTTCTGTTGGATCCTGCTTGTATTAGTTGGTTCATCAGGACTTGTGTTAAATAGAATTATTATTGAAACACAAGTAAGAGAGCATTTGAATTAAACTATATAAACAGTATGTTAATATCTACTTTGAAATAATCTCAACACTTACTACAATATATATTCTTAGGTTATTTACACAGCACCTATCCAACACAAGTACTCTATTTTGTAATGGTGTGACAATGGGCATCTTTTCAGAAGCCACACACTTAAATTGCAATTGATAGCATGAAATTCCCATAGTAAGGTGTTTACACTATGAGAGTTAAAATATCAAACTAGTGCATTCCCCCCTTTCCACTCTAGCAAGAGCTCCTTGAGGCTTCCCATACTAAGCCTCAATATCCTTTGTTTCAGTCCACTCTGCAAGAAGGAAAGTCAAGTAGTTTAATGGGAAAGGACATGGTCTTTGTGAACATGAGAGGACTATCTCTTTTATAGACTCCAATATGACTTGTACAAAATGCAAATTATGTTAGACTTGAAGTTAATATTACCAGTCAGTGTAGTAGGAGTCAACTTACTATATTCTTACATCAAGGGAGTATGGAAAACTATTCTTATACTGACTATTAAATATGACCCAGATTTCTTTAAAGAACACAAAAGAGACTATAATTACTATGTAGTATAAAATACAAATGTAAACACACTATCTTTGCTGTGATACCCATGGTAATAACTGTTGTTCCCAAGATGAGAGTTACTGGATACTAACTTATGAACTAGCTCATCATTTTCAGTGCATTTGCATTTCCCCCTACTACATTTTCTGATAGATCTGTCACATTCATTCAGATCAATAGCTAAGACTCCCAAACAAAGGACTGTGTTGAGTACAGAATGCTTTGACACACTGTAAAATTCTAGATCCATTGTGCTCCTGTGGAATATGTTGTGTGTGCATGAATATGCACAGATTTCATCACAAACTCAATAGGGTCTGTGACCCCAAATCTTTAATTATGGTTTTTGAAAATTGGAATTATGTTTGCCCATGGCTAATGCTTCAGGATACCTCCCTATTCTGTGATACTTCAAAGTTTATTAATATAAGATGAATAATTCATTTGCAAGTTCTCTCATACACTAGAGCAGTAAGTCACAAGAGATGTGGCATCAACTTGCAGGAGATAAAAATTTCTTAGACTTTCACATTTTCAAACTTTAAAAAGAATTATTTTAGTTTTGAGATGATAATATAATTATATCAATTCTCCCTTCTGTTTCCTCCCTCCAAAACCTCTTATGTATTCCACTTGATCTCTTTCAAATTCATGGCTTCTTTTAATAATCATTTGGGGATGAATATTTTTGGAGAAAGTAATTTAGCCTTAAGCTTATATTTTTATGTTAATAAGTCTCCATTGACTTATAAAATATATACCATAGCTATTAATTCAGACTTTTTACCCATAGTTTTATGGTGCACATATTCTACATTAAAAATCATTACATATAGTTGTTGAGTAACACAAACACATATATGAACACACACACATTGCTCATGTATGTCTGCTTTCTAAAATGTAGATGTCAAGGAACACAAAGGTTTGAAAGAGTCTTAGAGCATATCCAAATATACATAAAATGTGCAAAAAAACTCATAACACTTGGTATATCTTGGGTACTATGTGAAACACTACTCATGGAATTTGGCAATCTAATATTAGGTCTTGCCCTGTTCAGACTCATGAGTTTCTGCTTTGTTGAGGCTGGTGGCAAAATATACAATACAACAAATGATAAGGGAAAAATGACAGTATCAAATTAGACCCTGAATCTGAAGAAGTATTAAAGTACTCTCATTTTCTTCCTTACCTCACTAGTATTTTATAATAGGGGATTTTTATTTGTATTTTTAAATAGTTATCAAAGATTTAGGTTTAAATTTCAGTTAATAAATTTTCAGTTATTTGAGAAACTAGTTCTGGAACACTTTGGAAGATTATTATATCATTATCAGTTCAATGAACTAGGAAAGTTTGGAGCCTCGAGCTGAGTAATATGTCTTGTTTTTATTTTTACTTGGATGCTACTCTGAAAAATGTAGTGCTTTCTACACCAATTACACATAATACTACAAAGGCTGTACCCCTATATACTATTAACAAATGTGATGGACTATGTTGAGTTACTCTGATTATTTATATAGAACATAATATAACAACTTGAACATTATAAAATTATAACATATGTATATATTAAACACCTTGGTGATCCCTTTTATTTCAAGAATATATATTTATGTATATATATATATATATATATATATATATATAGTATTTATTTATGTGGGGGAGCATTCATATGCTCTATTATGTTGTGAGGGCTAGAGTACAACTTGCAACAATCCATATTCTTATTCCACTATGTAGACTTCCAGTATTTAATTTAGGGTTTTCACTGAATCAGAATATTTAAAAAAAAAACTTCATTACATCGAAATTAAAATGTAAAATATTCGATGTTTTACTTTATTTCTTTTATGACAAAGATATCTGAAAGAACAAGAGTTTACTTAAAGACCAATCTATAATCGTTAATTTATAAATAATGATATAAACTAGAGTGAAAGTTTTTCGTTATACTACAAAAATGAATGAACCTTCCATATATAGCATACTGTATATTCTTATGAGTAATAGATGCCATAACTTATAACAGGTTATAATGGTTGGGAGTAGGGAATTCATGTAGAAAGGCCTGATACTTAGTTTATTAGAGTTGGAAGGAGTTGTGGACTTTTCATAGCTGGAGGTCAGGGTGAAGCAATTAACTCTGTAGAATATACTTGTAAAGAGACTATAGAACAGTCTAGAGGGATGGAGGACAGCAAGGAAACAAGATCTTCTAAATCCAACAGGATCAATACACACGTGAAATTACTGAGACTGTGGCAGCATACACACAGTCTGCACAGGTGTGCACCAAACAGGGCCCTAGCCAGAAAAAAGAAGTGAAAACATGTTCCCATCCCTAATCCAAAAACTGTTTCCAATTAATGACAACTTGCAAAAGAAAATTTAGTATTTTGTACGAGTCTTTCTGTGGAAACAAACTAACTTTAAGGGTACACTCTGTGCCCAACAGTAGATGTCCAACTTAGAATTAACTACGCGGTATCTTTAGAGGCCCCTTTTCTTATAACGTCAGGTCAGGGATATCTTTCATATTTTTAATTTGTCTTATTTGTTCATATATGCATTTTTATTTCTCTCTCTTTTACTCTACAGGTTCTTTGTTGCATATTTTATGAGTTTCAGTTTTTTGTGCAAATGAGTGGGCCTCTGCATCTTTATCTGTTTTTAGCCCTATTTGACTCCTTTCCTTCTGTTTGTTTTGTCCTATTCCGATCCGTCTGTGTTTGCTTTGTTTTATTTGATTATTATTCCTTAGAAGACTGTTTTATGTATGCTTTTAATGAAAAGGAGAAAGGGTGCAAAAGAATGTGGAGAGGAACTGAAAAGAGCAGAAGAGGAGGAAACTATAGTCAAGATATATTGTGTGAGGGGAAAAAAGCCATTTTCAATAAAAGGAAAATATTAACAATTAAAGGTATATATATATATATATATATATATATATATTCCTATAATTACATACAAAATTTGTTAAATGAATTAGATTTAATGATAGTACCTCTGTATAAAGAAGGAGGGAAAAGGGCATTAGCAGTTAGGTAATTAACAGTAAAGCAATGGGAGAGTATGAATTCTGTCCTCCATTATAATCCTAAATCCTCCTGTGTACCTCATAGTCCAAGTCCAGGTAGTCAAACTCTCCATTGGTGCGAAAATGCTGCATGCTCCTGTCCAGGGTTAGGTTAATGCTGCGTCCCTGGCGCTCAATGAGTACAGAGTGCCAGTGGTGATCATCCAGCAAGCTCCCAGATGTCACAGATGTGTGGCCATAGATGGGGCCAAGCTGGTTGCTTCCTGAGTAGTGAGAACAAAACAGAAATAAGATGTTAACTACACAGACCACTGTATAAGGGGACAGATCTTCCCCTATGTTGTGAAGCAAATATAAAAGTGAAGACTTGTCTATTGAAGTCAGTGTAAATCAGGACTTTTACAGTGGATATAAATAAAAACTGTTAACAGTGAGGAGAAGACTGTTCTATTAAAAAGTAAATGCAAACTTTTTGGACAGTGCTGCAAGTTTTGTTAAGTTTTTAGTGGACATGAGAAGTTATCATTGTCACATGGATTCAGTTGCCTGAGGGCTTGAGATCTGACAGTGCCACCATCAGTTTGATGATCAGATGGAGACAAACTTGTCAGTGCTCTGAGTCCGGCTGCTGACATGTAGAAAATAATTCTTATTTCCTCATGAATGGTGATGAAATTAAAGTATATGGGTGATAATGATGTGTGTGTATTCATGTATGTGCATTCACATGTATGTGTGTATGTATATGTTTATATGTGTAGGCATGCATGCATGGTTACATGTGTGTTTTCATGTGTGCATGTGTTTGTGTGATCACATGTGTGTGTTTGTGTATGTGTGTAAGTATGTGTGTGTGCATGTGAATATTTGTGTGTGTGTATGTGTGTGTGTGTGTGTGTGTGTGTGTGTGTAGGCATGCATGTATGGTTATATGTGTGTTTGCATGCATGCATGTGTTTGTGTAATCACATGTGGGGTTCTCTATGTAAGTATATCTGTCTACCTGCATGTGTGCATACATGCCTGAATGTGCTCATCTCTATTGTAAGAGACCAGAAAGACAAGAGAAGAAATAAAGAGGAACAGCTCAAAGTAGAAGACTGTCCTGAGTTTTATTGCCTGAAACACCCACAAAAAGAGTTTGAGAAGCAAGGCAGACACCCGCTAATGACAGATGACACTAAAGAGTGGCAGTAGGTATTTGGTTAGATATATTTATAATACTGCTGTCATAAATCTCAGTCCACAGGTAAAACTTTGGAAGTGAACTACTTTTCAGTGAAATGATTGTGAACTCTTTTTTTGGTGACACAGTTGATTTTCAAAGGTTACTCTACATGTTTTATTAGAGAAAAGTAAAATGAAAACAGCTCTGAAAAAATAAATATCTTGGGTTGGAAATACAGCTCAGTGGATAAAGTGGATACTTGCGCTGACATACTTAGTTGGATTCCCAGGACCCATGTTGTAGTAGTAAAGATTAGACTTCTGCAGGCTGTCCTCTGATCTTCACACATTAATACACTGTGACATGTATATGTTCCTCTCCATGTATTTATGTAACATAAATTTAAGAAAATAAAATTTAAAAAATTATCCTCTTTAGACACAAGGTATGCATATACACACAGGTTCACATATATTTTATAAATGCTTTTATTTGGGTTTTGATTCCACCTTTGAGCTATTCCATTCCGTTGTAAAGAGTCATGTACTAAATATAGTTTTATACCCTCCACCAAGTCTCAAAACAAATACCTATTCATGATTACAGATAAAGAATATTAATGGAGAATAAATAAGTAAAAGGAAATGCAAATTATTCCTCCACTAAAAATAATTTATTCTATTTTCATCCAAATGTTTTTCCATATACAACTATTTAATAATGCATATATGCTGTATACATATTCAGGTATATATTTTTAATGTGAAACCTTTGCTATAATAGTCATCATTCAGTAGGCTATTTGCTTCTTCCAGTGGCTGCTTCACTGGATAAAAGAACATGCCATTTGCAGTTCATTCTAAAATCAAGATAACATCATCACTCACCTGACTCTGAACAACACATACTCTCCTGTACTCCCAGGCTTTTACAATGAAAAGATTATTAAGTCTTTTGACCAACATCTAGGGATGGCTATAAGTGAGTTGAAGAACTACATAGAGCAGTATTTCTCAAACTTCCTAATACTGCTACCATTTATTAAAGTTCCTCATGTTGTGGTTACACCCAACATAAGATTATCTTGTTGTCACTTTATAACTGTAATTTTACTATTGTTATGTATTGTAATGTAAATATCTGTGTTTCCTGTCAATCTTAGGTGACTCCTATAAAAGGGTAATTCTACCCCCAAAGGGATCAGCAACTTAAGAACTGACAGAAATGCTCCATACCCCACACGTGAATGCCCCCACCCTCACCCCACCTGACTCTAAACTCCCTGGGGCCTCCAGTCTCTTCAGGGTTAGGTATATCATCTCTGAATGAACAGAGACCCAGATGTCCTCTACTGTATGTGTGTTGGGGGCCTCGTATCAGCTGGTGTATGCTGTGTGTTTGGTGATCTAGTGTTTGAGAGATCTCAGGCATTCAGATTAATTGAGACTGCTGGTTCTCCTATAGGATTGCTCTTCTCCTCAGCTTCTTTTAGCCTTCCATAATTCAACAACAGGGATCAGCTGCTTCTGTTCATTGGTTGGGTGCAAATATCTGCATATGACTCTTTTAGTTGCTTGATGGGTCTTTCAGAGGGCAGTCATAATAGATCCCTTTTTGTGAAAGGAGGGTGGATAGGGGGAGGCGGGGAATGGAATATGGAGTGTAAAAATAAATTAAAAATAAAATAAAAATTTTAAAAATGTAAATATGAGAATAATGAATAACATAAAATGAGTTTTTAAAATAGCCACTTATAATAGTTATATTTTGCTTGAATGTTTCAGTGTCTATGTTTATCACCTTTAATAAAATTGTAATTTAAGTTGCAATGTATTACATATTCTTAATAAATTTTCAGTCTTATTTAAAACAAAACAATACAAAAAAAAAAAAAAACCAGACATGCATTGTGTTCATCTGCGATCTCTAGGATAGTAGAGAAATTGTCTTCCAATTGCAGTGTTGAGAATAGTTTCTTTTTCATTGATATTGCTGAATGCTATTTCACATCTTCTATCCATGCTGGAGGAGTTACTTCCCATTGATTTACTTGAGGGTTTGGTGTTCATTCTTCACTGGCTTTTATGCATTTGTCATATGCTTCTTCTCTCTAGCACTAAAGGATCACTGCATGGTCATCTTTATCAGACATCTATTCTTATATAAGGACTCATTCACTGCCACATTGATCAGTCTCCTGACAGGGAGCTAAGTTCACTGGCAGACTTCATTCACCACAGCACCAAAGGCACTACTTGCTTTTTCAATTTGTCTTAACATCAAATTGACTACAGTAAACAAAACTTTTTGTTTGTTTGTTTTTCCAGAAGTGCTAATCCACCCATTGTCGTAGATAAATTATCTAGCATTTTCCATTTATGTTTCTCTGTGCACCAAGAGACATGTCTAGCAATACAGCATATTTCTGATGCCCATGCTCATCACCCAGGGGCACGATGAGCTGGACCCAGTAGTCACTGGGATATTAAAGCCAGAAGTTCTGGTTCCCTATCACTCAAAGTGGCATGATGGAAAATTATATTTTATATACTCTAAATGTCTTTTAATAACATACATTTAATAACATAGGGGAATATGTTCAGGTATTGGGGGAGGAACAGGAATGATGCCCTGAAGGCCATTTCAAAGAATTGGGAGATAGGATGTAGGGGGCAGGGTTTCTAGAATGTACCAGAGACCTGGGAAGTGAGAGAAGCTCAGGACTCAAAGGAAGGGACCTTAGATGAAATGCCCAACAGTGAGGAGAGGGAACATGTAGAGTTCACCTCCAGTAGAAAGACAGGGCCACAAGTGGAAGGATGGGGTTGCAATCCCACAGTCAAAAACTCTGACCCAGAATTGTTCCTGTCTAAAAGAACAGCAGGGACAAAAATGGAGAAGAGACTGAAGGAAAGGATTCCATTGTCTGGCCCAAATTGGGGTCCAGCTCAAGGGTAGGCTTCAAGACCTAACACTATTACTGATGCTATGGTGTGCTTACAGACAGGAGCCTAGCATGGGTGCCCCCTGTGAGAGGCCCAACAAGCAGCTGAATGTGTCAGGTGCAGATACTTACATCCAACCAATGGACAGAAGCTAGGGACCCCTGTGATTGAATAAGGGAAAGACTGGAAGAAGTTGAGGAGGAAGGCAACCACATAGGATGATCAGCAGTTTCAATTAACCTGGAACCCCAAGATCTCTCAGGCATTAAGCCATCAAACAGGCAACATACACTAGCTGATATGAGGGCCCCAACACATATACAGCAGAGGACTGCCTGGTCTGGCCTCAGTGAGAGAAGAGAACCTAACCCTTGAGAGACATGAGGCCCCAGGGAGTGGGGATATCTGTTGGGATGGGGGTGAGTATGGGAACATCCTCTTGAAGACATGGGAGTAGAAATGGGGTGCAGAATTGTCAGAGGGTCGATTGTGTGTGGAAAAATGACTGGACTGTAAAGCAAGATTAAATGATAATAATAATAATGATAATTTTACCCTAAATGTCTTCATTAGTAGAATAGTAAAAATGATCATTTGTCACTTACACATAAACCCTGAAAAGACACACTTACTAATTTTACAAAAGATATTATTTCCCATTTTACTGTTTGCTATTCATATAGCTGATGTGATTGAGTATTTTGTATCTTTAGTGTTTAATTTTTTTATTCTTTGTTGTCTTTTATTTCCAATGCATGCATTTTCTTTTTGCAGCTTGTAACTGTTATGGAGTGGCGTGATTGGATTTTTATGAATGATATTCAAATTGCATACATAACATTTACATATTCCTCAGTCTCACATGCACTTTATTTTAATGTGAAAAAACAGTATTTTTGTATAAGTATGTGATTCTCATTTTCATCATTTTCTCTTTTGAATGTGGATGTTACATAGTCACAGGTATAATTTTATGGCAGTGTCTTATTGCATATAAAAACCCTAATTAAATTTATATTTCTAGACTTGACAAATAAATTAATACACAGAACTCAAGATCCTCAAGAATTCCCAGATGCTCAAGGTAGTGTAGGATGGAGAAGCCACGTTGATAAGGTCTTTCTTGACTGTTTCAATTTTCATTTTGGCCTTGTTCTGGTGATGCATTTCACGACTGTGTTTTAGTTATTGCCTCGTGCAAACTGGAATTCTGACTTCATTGCTGTGTACATTTTTTTTTAGCAATTTATGAATCTCAGATATGTTTAGTAGTTGGGTGAAATTCAAATATTCATTTTCATATCTTTTACTCTTCACTTATAAAACAAGTCAATAAAAATGTTCTCTTCATTTTGGATATAAGCACCCTTTGTTTATACAATAATCAGGGCATAAGTTCTGTCTTGCTATTAATCCCTGTAGTTACTTCTGTCCTCTTTTAATTATTTTTCTGAAAATGACACTAAGCATTCCTTTAGTGACCAAGCCTAAATCCCAGGAACCATGCTTTGTGTATATTCTCTTCTTGCCTCATACACAGTCCACCACAGGTCATGCTGAACTTACCACTGAAATAATTTCTTAGAAGTATTGCTTTTCATTTCCCCTGACATATTTAACAATGTCATCACCATCCCTGGTCACGAAGATATCTTGTTGGCCTCACAAGTTGGTCTAGGGAGCACTTCTCATGAAAGTCTCAGTGAACATACAAGTTAAGCATTCACTAGCTCCTCATTCTTAATATGAAGGACTCAGTAGCCTACAGAATCTGAACATCTGGAATTCCTCTCATGTTTTCAGCAATACACTGCATGTATCCACCACATTTGGATTTTCTTTGCTTTCTTTTTCTTTGACATTTTCTTTATTTACATTTCAAATATTCCCTTTCCTGGTTTCTATCCCATCCCCCTTCTCCCTGATCACCAACCCACCCATTCCTGCTTCCATGTTCTAGCATTCCCCGACACTGGGGCATCAAGCCTTCTCAAGGGCCTCTTCTCCCATTTATGTCAAACAAGGCCATCCTCTACTGCATATGCAACTGGAGCCATGGGTCCCTCCATGTGTACTCTTTGGTTGGCGGTTTAGTCCCTGGGAGTTCTGGAAGTACTGGTTGGTTCATATTGTTGTTCCTCCTATAGGACTGAAAACTCCTTCAGCTCCTTCCATTATCTCTCTAGCTCCTCCATTAGGGACCTTGTGGTCAGTCCAATGGTTAGCTGAGAGCAACCACATCTGTGTTTGTCAGGTACTGGTGTGAGGTGGAATCTCAGGGTTGTTTGGATATTTATTTCCCTAATGACTGAAGATGTTGAACAGTTCTTTAGGTGATAATTCTTTGTTTAGCTCTGTACCCCTTTTTTTTTTCATTTTTTTATTATTATTATTTTCTTTATTTACATTACAAATGCTATCCCAAAAGTTCCCTATACCCCCCCACCCCTGCTCCCCTACCCACCCACTCCCACTACTTGGCCCAGGCCTTCCCTTGTGCTGGGGCATATAAAGTTTGCAAGACCAAGGGGCCTCTATTCCCAGTGATGGCCGATTAGGCCATCTTCTGCTACATATGCAGCTAGAGACATGAGCTCAGGGGGTACTGGTTAGTTCATATTGTTGTTGCACCTACAGGGTTGCAGCCCCCTACAACTCCTTGGGTACTTTCTCTAGCTCCTCCATTGGGGACCCTGTGTTCCATCCAATAGCTGGCTGTGAGCATCCACTTCGGGGTTTGCCAGGCACTGGCATAGCCTCACAAGAGGCCGCAATATCAGGGTCCCTTCAGCAGAATCTTGCTGGCATGAGCATTAGTATCTAGGTTTGGTGGCTGATGATGGGATGGATTCCCGGATGGGGTAGTCTCTGGATAGTCCATNCTTTCATCTTAGCTCTAAATTTTGTCTCTGTACCTATATCCTTTCATGAGTATTTTGTTCCTTATCCTAAGGATGAATGAAGTATCCACACGATGGTCATCCTTCTTGGTTTTCTTCTGTTTTGCNNNATGTATCTTGGGTATTCTAAGTTTCTGGGCTAATATCCGCTTATCAGTGAGTGCATATCTAGTGACTTCTTTTGTGATTGGGTTACCTCACTAAGGATGATATCCTCCAGATACATCCATTTGCCCAAGAATTTCATAAATTCATTGTTTTTAATAGCTGAGTAGTACTCCATTGTGTAAATTCTGTACCCCATTTTTAATAGGGTTATTTGGTTTTCTGGAATCTAAATTCTTGGTTTCTTTGTATTATTGAATATTAGCCCTCTACCAGATGTACAGTTGGTAAAGTTTTTCCCAATCTGTTGATTGCCATTTTGTCCTATCGACAGTGTCCTTTGCCTTACAGAAGCGTTGTAATTTTATGAGGTCCCATTTGTCAATTCTTGATCTTAGAGCATAAGCTTTTGGTGTTTTGTTCAGGAAAGTTTCCCCTGTGCCTATGTGCTTGAGGCTCTTGGAGATTTGCTTGTAGACATGTGAAATCTTTGTCTGCAATGGTCTCTTCCCAAACTGTCCTGTCTCTTCTGATGGCCTCATTTTTTTTTTTTCAACACTCAAATTTGTTCCTGGACATTGTGTTTTTTTCCTAAGAAATGGTTTTCATTCATTATACATCCTAATGTTGGTCCTATTGCTTCTCATGGTGGCATTTCAACCTGAGCATATAGTAGCCACTTATTAAACTGACTTCCTAAGTCTTATATTTTGAAGTCATATTTTTATTTCACCAGGGCAGTTCACAAACATTTTTTAAAAATTGGTTACTAAAATTATTTGCATTTCAAATGTTGTCCCTCTTCTTAGTCTCCCTTCCTCAAACTGCCATCCCATCATACCTCCCATTTGCCTCTAAGAGGGTGATTTCCCACCCACCAACCCATTCCTGCCTCACCATTTTAGCATTCTGCTATGCTGGTGCATCAAGCATCCACAGGACTAAGAATCTCCTCTCTCATTGATACCAGATAAGGCAATCCTCAAACTTAATGAGACCATGTTTTTCTGTCCTCCTAACTATACTAACAGCTGCCATAACACTGAGCATAGTACAAGTGTTGCAACAAATATTGTATTGAATCAATAGTGTTATGGGTGGAATATAAAGTGTTCCCAAGGGTTCAATGTTTAAAGCCTTGATCCAGATTGGTGAGGTTTAGAAAAGTGATTGGATGGTGATTGTTTCAATTTCATGCACGGATCAGTCAATCCACTGATGAAATAATGATTTGCTAGTGCTATTGAGATATGACAGGAACTAGGGGGTTAGATCTTGGTTGAAAGAAAATGCTCACAGTAAATGGGTCGCTGAAGTGTCTATCTCATGACTATCTTCTTCCATCCTTTCTATTTGTTGGCCCCCATGAGCATCTTTTTTCTGTGATGCCCTCCCTGCATAGTGTTCTACCTTAAAACAATCCAGAGCTATGGTCCAGTGACTATAGATTGAGAATTATGCAACATGAAGCAATAGCAGCTTTTCTCTGTTAAGAAGTTTTTCAGGTATAATGCCACAATGATAAAAATAGTAACTAAGAGAAATAGGTGTACAAATAGATAATCTGTACCATAGATGAAAAAGGAATTGGCAATATAAAATGAGATGTAAAAATTCTTGTTTTAAAGGGTTATGTAACATTTAAAATGCTTTCAATTTATTTATTTGTTCATGTTGCATGTATGAATCATTTACCTGCCTGTATTTAAGTGCACCATGTACATGTCTGGTGGTCATGAAAATCAGAAAAGGTCATTAGATCCCATGGAACTCCAATTCCATGGCTGACACCTGTGAGCTATCATTTGGTGCTGGGAATTGAGTCAGAGTCCTTTGCAAGAGCAGGCAGTGCTCTCCACTGCTGAGTCATCACTTCTGCCCCTTCTTTATAAATATTTTAATGATGAGGAAAATAATAGAGAGTTGCAACAAACCTAGATTTAAACTGAGGACCAGCTTTGCTTTTTTCAGTTCCAAAGTAATGTAATCCCCTTGCTGTCCTTCACCATGCAAAAGTACTCCTTCACTTTCAGAGGTCTTAAATTTCAAAGCAATAACATCTTTGAGTGTTTTCATCTTCTTGTTTCTGAATCGATATGGTAACACACCATGGCCATCAAAGTTGATAACGTCGGCCCCTGAGAGGAGAGAGAAACACTGTATTAGTCTTGTTGCTTTTGATGAACACACACTTTCCACCGATGCCTAATTAGAACAATGGGAGTTGAAAGAGTATTTTCCTGAAAAGTATAGATTTTAGTGCTTTTTCTTTCTTTTTATTTACCATATGCCTCCAAATGAATATACTAAAGTACATAAATGATACAAATGACCATATCTATTAATATGCAATTTTACTTTGATTACTATATTAACAATACAAATTCAGTTAATATGAATATGATTCAAATTTCAACATTGAAATGCATAGTTCACTGTAAAGGAGTAAAAGACAATTAATTCTTTGAGATATGATGTTCATTGATAATGCTCACCATATCTCCAGATTCTTTCTAGGTCCATCCCTATTCTCTACCATACAATTTTGTGACACTCTATTTTTTTTTTCTTAAGACTAATTTGTATTGCCTAAATATTCTTGGACGTGTCATCTTCCACTGGTGAGCAGTCAATTTACCAGAGGATACATGCTTACAGAAAACTGTCTCTCCCTTTCCCTGCAGCTGATTGCCAATAGCTCCATAGTATGGGTGAGGTTGTTAGCCAAGCTTCCCTCTCTATGTTGGGGTTTGGTCTGGCTTGCACAAGTTTTGCCATAATGTCATGAGGTCCCAACTTCTAGGAATCAAATATCTGCATTTCCTTTACTGTGTCCATATGACACTTTAACCTTGTAATCACCTCTCCCCCACCTCTGGCTCTTATACTCTTTATGAAAAACGAGTAGGTCTAAAAGAGTATGAGATTTAATATTTATTTTTTACAGAAGATAGTTCCTTGAAAAAAATATATATGTGTGTGTATTTTAATTTAAAATTGGCCTCACTGTTACATATAAGTATACAGAAACTTGAAAACATATTGTGTGGTATACTGATTTTACATAATATCCACATTCTTCTATATTTTTTTTGATAAATTTGGGGTTTGTAACTAGTTGATTTTAGGTACCTTTTCCCAATATGTCCTCTGTTACCATTTCTGAGTTGGACAAACAAATATCTGACGTTATTGTGGCTTGAGTAGCTCCAAGTTAAATGTAAGTGATCACATTAAAATTTTCAGAAGTGATTGTGCAGATTATGTATTTTATTTACTTCATTATTGCTACTCATCTACATAGTTATTTAGCTACTTGTTCAGCAGTATGAGAGAGAGAGGGAGAGAGAGAGAGAGAGAGAGAGAGAGAGAGAGAGAGAGAGAGAGAGAGAGATTGAGGTGTATTGTCCTTCCCTGGGCAATAGGATCCCAGGTAATGGAATGGTTTTCATGAGACTGATTAAAACTTAGATCAAATATTTCTTTAGCTAACAGGGGCATTGCTACTTTTAGATATGTATTGTGAAGATATTTTCAAAGTCCCTTCTCTGTTACCTTTTAATTCTAATATTATAGAAAATTTATTCAAACTGGATTGTTCTAGTACCTGAAAATCATAGTTCTGTACAAAGCCAGTCTTTGGGCTTATGAGAGTTCTCAGTAAAATCAGGAAGACAGTGGGGAAATGTTTCCTCCTTTCATATTCTGGTTTTCTGGCATGTACTTAGTCCCAGCACCACAGGGAGCAGCTTTGTTTGCCTGGTAAGGAGAGTGATCCATCCCTCCAGCTATGTCCTCAATGTGGTAAAAGAGGTGAGGGATACCATTGACATCCAGCCCCCTCTGAGTACCACCTGTTAAGCCTAGCATTTGTTCTCTGCAAAGTGAACTGCAGCAACTGTTTGTAAGATTATGTAAGGCTTATATGTCTGTTTTCCAAACCCATCAATAGCTTTCACATGCTTTAGAAATACCGACTAACCAGTACCCTCTGAGCTCATTTCTCTAGCTGCATATATAGCAGAAGATGGCCTAATAGGCCATCATTGGGAAGAGAGGTCCCTTGGTCTTGCAAACTTTATATGACCCAGCACAGGGGAATACCAGGGCCAAAAAGTGGAGTGGGCCGGTAGGGGATCAGGGGCGGGGGGGGGGAGGGTATAGGGAACCATTTGAAATGTAAATAAAGAAAATATCTAATAAAAAAAGCAAAGCTTAAAAAAAAAAATACCGAGGTGATGATCTCAAATCTCTGCCTTTAAATCGGAGTTTTTAAAAGTTCAGCAAGGGGCTAAGGAGATGTCTCATTTGGTAAAGTGCTTGATATTCAAGCACATAAAAAGTCAGCTGTGGTAAGGCAAGCTCATGATTTCAGCATAGGATGCGGGGAAGACACAGAAGAGGCCCCAGATCTGACCGGTGAGCCTGCAAAGTCCAGGCTCCGTGACATCCTGTCTCAAAAACGTAAGAAAGTGACTTAGGAAGATACATGACTTCAGCCTCTTGCTTTCATAGGCACAAGCACACACATGCACATACATCAGCACATTTAAACACATTCATATCACATGCAAATAAATTCTTAAAGGCATGTTAATCAGTTGAAAGTTCCAAGAGCTAAAGTTAATCTTGTACTTTCGGTTTTCCTATAATCAGCGTTGTTGCCCATAAAAAGACTTTCATAATCATCAAACTCCTGTTCTCGGCGACTGTGAATCACAGGAGTTTATTTTAATTCAGAGGCTGGGGAAAACAATCATTAAGTCCTGGTTTCTGCTCACACTGCAAAGCCAATTAGACTAGAGCTTAATCATCCATACTGTCATAGCTGAATTCCAGCGGCAATATCTTCATCATCCATGATGAAGGGTAAAGGTAAAAAATAAAAATTAAAAAAAAAAAGTATCCGATTTTCAGATCTTAGGTTGAATTTATAATCCCACAGGTGGTAGAAAAATGAAAACTAGGAGGAGGGAGTTAGTTATGACCTCTGGAGAGTAATTTTGCCACCAGCTTTCTATCAGTGACAATTGAATAATAGAGCCATCGTTGTTTTATAAGCCTTCTCTCTATATTATTTGTGACATATAATGCTTCTCATTCAGATCACAGGAAGAAAATGTCCCTTCCACCTAGTTAGAGGCCAGAAATCTTTGCCTTTATATGTTCATATAAATAGAATTCTCCAAACAGGGCCTGGAACAGAATACTGATTTGTGCAAATGTGGATGCTTTCCTGCCTAATATTTAGCACAATGGGGCAGTGTGAGAGAGAGAATGGGTGTGGTTTATTGCCTCTAGACAGTCCTATAGCATTGATAAAAATCATGAAGAAAGGTTATTTCCCATTGCCCAGCCTCACTTTACTCATGATAAGTCCTTAGTGGTGGGCTGAAAACATAAAATGACCTATAAGCCAGACCTCCATTACAAAGTCAAATCTGTTCCTTTATGCATAGCTTAAATTCTTTTGAAATACCCACACATTCTCTTGTGTTTGCCTGTAGAAAGGTAGTCTGGAAATTAGAACACTCCCTGAAATTTTCTGTGTAATATAATTTATAATTAAATATCTATCATACTCCTTTAAAAGAGTGGAATATTTCATAATAATGCAAATAACATCCACCACAGATTAGTTCTATTTCCTATGAAAAATGCATTAAAATTTCACTTGACATCTAATAATATGTTGTGCTTATTTTAGGACAAGCTACTTTTTTTTCTATGATTCTGATTACTTATCACTCCCTAAAATTAAGATTTCTCTGCAGTGATTAAATATGTGTGGTTGAACTGTTTAAGCCATTTGAACAACAATAATGACTATTCAAAAGTGAATGCCAAATCACAGTGTTTCCACAATTTAGCTTCTAACAATAACTCAGGGAACTGGGATTGTGCCCAACTCATCAAATCTGCGCGCGATGGATGAGGCCACTCTTGTTCTGCTGGTAGAGCTGTTGGATTTATACTCTCTGAATTTGTAGAAGATTTTTCTGGAGATTTTAATCATGTGAGTACTTGGTTATTATCTTCAAATACCTTCTATCAAAACATGTGCATTGTTACACAATTACACACACATATATGTAATCTTTTATGTAATTTATTTCATATATATATATATATGAAAATAAGTCCTTGTCAAGAGAGATCAGGTACTCTTAATGAACAAGAGTTTGTTTATAGGTTAGATTTTATACATTTATCTACCAAGCTATTCATATATCTAATCTGAAGTGTGGCACAATCTACACATTACATGTAAATTACAAGTATGTATGAGCATAGTTTTTGTATTCAACATGAACTTAAGTATAAGATAACATGGGCTATCTCATGTTCTAGAGAATGTATAATATTGCATATTATATATAGATTATGCACTATGTATATAAAAGTTACATACAACATTTGTGTGTGAAAAATTATATATAATCATATCAAAATTTATAATAAATAAATACAAAATTACTTTAAGAGTCTGAATTACACTTCTAAAATTAAATTTAAAAACAGAAGATGAAATTTGACTAGAATTTCAAAGACAGGAGACAATATTTATAAATGTTTATATACTTCATGAAATAATATGAAAAAAATTTTATTCTTACTGCTCTGTCAGATTTATTCCTTGTGTATGTGTAGGTGGAAAAGTGAATACACTTTGTGTGTGTGTGTGTGAGTGTGTATGTGTGTGTTTTATAAGCACAGGTTTGTGTAGATGTGTGTCTCTGTGCATACAGAAGCCAGAGGAGCACACTGCATACTCCGATCTTCACTCTCAGTCTCATTCTCTTGAGACAGAATCTCTCACTAAACCTGAAGCTAAGATGGCAGCTAGCAAGCCCCAGGGATCAGATTTTTCTCACTTGTCTTATAATAGCTTTGGGGTTAGAAAAGTCAATGTTAGTTAATGTTCAAAAAACATTTGTTCAATGGTTTGTATGCTGTCACTTATTTTAATAAGCCGGTATCTAAAAGATCTTTTTTAAATTTAACTTAAAATTTCAGCACCGAATTGGATGACATTCCTAAAATCACCTTTACCTTCTTCGTTGCCACAATTAGAATTAGACATATATCTACAAATATGTTTTAATCATCAGACAATTTCTGGCATAGGCAGGAATTCATTTCATGATCTTTACATGACTGGGCACTAGAGTAGACATAAGTTCAGATGAATTCTGTCTCTTGATGTTTAGATATGCTTGGATCTTTTTTCAAGGAACTGTGTTTTATTTCAATATAGATAGGGCTTAAGCCTAAATAGTTGAAGTAGATTATTTCAAAAATCCTTTCAATCTGACCTATATCTAGAATTTGGAGGGGAAGATATAGTAAAAAAGAGCCCATATAGCTTTCATGAAAACTAGAACTTTAGTCTTTGTATAACAACTTTCCTTTGTCATTAAGTGTGTTCTATCATGTCATGAAAGAGCAGCAATGTCAGAAGAGTTGCTATTGAATTATTCCATAAAATGTACTGATTAAAAACATATTTATAAATACACAGATAATTTTGTGCATTGTATATCTGATTAGTCTAACTATGCAATGGACTTCTTAGCCTACCAATCTCTTCCTAGCACCCTTTCTGGTCTATAACAGTGTAATTTAGTTTAGTTTAGTTTAGTTTAGTTTTGATATCCTGGTTTCCTCTTTTTCCTCATCATTTTCAGTATATTCTATAACATTCTATACTAACTAGTTAGGTAGGTCAGTAGGGTAGACATTTTTTGGCTTGTAGCTCAGCTCCAATTTGTTTTCTCTTTCATGGTTAGATTTAATGTAAATTGCCACAACCCCACATTCTCCTTGCGATGAACCAACCTCCCTGGTATGGTTCCCTTGACATGATGCACTAAAATCTCTTATGGTATGAAACAAAATTAATATTTTGTATTTCTATCAGGTCTTCCAGTCATAGTAATTAAAAATTAACTAAGTCAACAAATTGATATCAGGGAATCAAGTGCTACTCTTTCAACTAATTCTCATTTTATGGACCTTTGGACATTGAAACTGAGTGATGGGATGAATTTGGAAAATTTAGAAATGACATCTAGAGACACCCAAGAATGACAAGAATGACAGTTAGTGAATGAGTTTAATAGGCCTTTAGAAGACACTAATGCTGATTGAAATGTGGATAGTCAAGGCCTGCTTCAAGAGGTTTCAGATGACTATTGGAAATTGGACTAATAGTGATTTATATTACATCTTGCAAAGACATGGTCCATATTATATTCATGTCCTGAATATTTGAGTGTGATTTAATTAAAAAGCAATGAATTTATAAATTTGATCTGATACATTTCATGCATCTTAGTACTCCAGCTGTTTAATGGTTATTGCTGGCTGCTTTAAACCATATTTATAATGTGAATTAGGAACAAAGTAGTTGAAAGTGTGAAACAGAGTCAAGAAAGGTCCTTGAGTGTGTGCTCCTGTCACTGATGCCAAGACCCATGGACATTTCACTCCAGCCTCTGTGTTCCTTTCATGTGAACTTGATACTCGCTGGAGTCCTTCAGACCTTCAGTATTAGATAGGGTTGCTAGGCTTCCAGATTATTATATCAAGAGTCTACCTGGGTCTCCTTCTCTCATGCTTGATACCCATCATTGGATTAGCCAACTTCCTTCTTTGTAGGCCAATTTCTATATTTTGTTTCCCCTAAACAATCTTAAATAATATAGTAGTTATCATCCTTCTATTCTTATTGCTTATTGGTTCATGTATGGGTCATCAGTCCCTTCAGTTTCTGTTTATCTGAGGCAGACTATTTTCTAATATTTAGAAAGAAAATATGTTAGGAATAGCTTCCTTAGGTAGGAAATTTGGGTTTATTTCTTTTCTTTCAGCACTTGTAATATATTTTGTATTTTCTTTTGGTTTATAGATTTATTTTTTTATGAGTGATGGTACAAATCTAATGGATCATTATTTGTGTAACTTGATATTTTTCTTTTTCTGTTTACAAGATTTTCTCATTATCCTGTATTTGACAGTTTCACTCCACTGTGTTTTGGTGAAGGACTGTTTTGATTTACACTAAATGAGATTCTTTCAGTAGTATTTGCACATCCACATTTATTTGAAGTTTGGGGAAAAATTTAAGCCCTTATTTAACTTTAGTAAAATAGATTTTCAATTTTTTCCCTTTTTATTTTTAAAATACTTAAACAATTTGTGTATGAAAGCTTGATTTTGCTCCATATGTTTACCATCTTTCTTCATTCTTTTAAATTTATATCTCACTTTCTCTCTCTCATCTTTCTGACTTTACTCTTTTGTTGACAATCTTAATGTTAATTGACTTGATCTTAATTACTGAAATTAGTTTCTGTTTAATGTGATCTTCTGCAAAGTTTCTCTTCCATATCTTTCATTCTATTCAGTGTAATTTTATTTCTCACATTCCTGTGTAGCTTAATATTTTCAAACATTTTTTAAAAATGATTGTTCTTAAATTCTTTAACCTTCTTTGTAGCCCATCACCTACCAGAGGTAGTAGGGAAAAAAAAAAAAAAAAAAGGATGTGACGAGGGTTAGGAGAAGTAGGCCTGTTTAGAAAGATTCTTTGGAGCAACTATGTTGTCTGGAAACTGACAGGTCAGTTCACAGGTTAGTAGTGGCAGTGTGATCCACTCACAAACACTTCATGGATACACCAGCAGTTCAATTTGGTTAAGTCAGGATAGCAAACACAAATCAGCAGTGGTGGCACTGCCTAGCAGGGACAGCCAGGCCTCCATCTGGGCACATGTTAGCAGGAGGGACCTACCCCCACCTGGAAGGATACTATGAAAAGTTCTCAGCTGTGCCTCTCTCAGAAAGCAAAGATTAGCGAAGACATGAGACCCACAAGTGTTTCACGGCTGGTTATATATGTAAACTACTGCCTGTTGAGTTCTATTTAGACTAGTCCAAACATCACGTGTCTTCTATGGGTCTTGCCAGCAGGTGTGTCTATCTTAGCAGTTTGTCTCAGCTGACATCACTCTGCCAATAGGCCTGAGTAGATGGAAAGACAAGAAACTACAGCACACCACCAGAAGTTTTTTGGTGCATTTCTGTCTATGAGCTCCCAACAAATGTAATTTAAATATGTAATGTAAGGTGGGCAAAATATGCATGTCATTAGTGAAGAATCTTTTATCATGTGTTTTTTTATACATTTGTTTTAGTAGAATATTTGTGTGTGTGTGTTTTAGTGAAACTTTGTTTTAAACAAGTCTGTCTTATTCTTTTATCTGTGTCTATGTGTCTACTTTAGGAAAACATTTTCTTATATGTTTGTCCCAGTAAAACACCTTCTAATATAAGTGACTTTCCAGAGAAACCTTAAGGTTCTGCTTCATTCCCAATACAGTTTTTTAGTGAAAGTTCTGTAATGTACATTGTAAAAACTTTAGTGATAGCAGCTCTTGATTTCCTCCGCTGTCTCATTTAGAGCCCAGTCTCCACGATGTGCTAAGATGCTAAATCAACTGAGTTTCTGGCCAAGGTCATGGGAGCCTTTCCTCATGAACTGACCTTTTGTCTTTCTCTTGTTTCATTTCATCCATTTTCTGACTCTTAGAAACGACTCTTCTACTAGGAAGTTTGCTGGTATAAAACAGCCATGGCCTGCTGTCCCATTGGAGCATGCAAAACGTGGTGACATCATTCCTCATGTTGTATGGAAACTAGTTGCTAAGGGTTTGATTTCCTCCTGGGCCTTTCCATTCTAAGGCACAAAGTTTGAATCACTCTAATTTGCATTCATAGCATAATAGTATCTTCTTAAATTGATTGAAATAAAACGTGTCTTTGAAATATCACTACAAAATGGAAATTGCATTATGTTCCTGCAACCTTGCAAACCCATACAGGGTTCTGTGAAGTTGATCTTCTAAGAGAATAGATTCAAATATCATCCATATGTATTCGCTTATTATATCTTGTGGCTTCTATATAAATATTTTAAAATGAATTGTGATAGTTATACTCCTACTGCAATTGTTTATAAGTCAAAAACTGAGACATTTAGCTTCTACATGAGTTTTATTATAACACATTTTTCCTTTAATTGGATGCATTGAAGAGAAACTTACTTATTGCAAGATTAAAGTTCGGAAGCTTATTATGATAATCTTTCACCATGGTTATTAAGTTACTAAGACATTCCTTTAACAGTTATTTTGGACTAAATTGAGATTAAATATTTATTGACATTCAGAAGAAAGATGGATTTGTTCCTGTATATATTTTATTATTATTGAATTGCTTTAAGAAAACCTATAATGTGCAATGAGTTATGAGTAGTTCATTATGTAGTAAGCTCACTGAACCAAATCTGGACATAGAAAGATGTTAGTAAATTTCAAATTACATTACCAAAACTACATTATTCAATATCAAAACTGAAAATGAAATCCAAAGTACCCTCTGCTTCCAGAATTGGCCATTCATATGCATGTACATTGTTACAGAGACCATTTTCTGTTTTCTCTCCCACCCACTAACAGCTCATAGCACACCTGGAAATCAGAACAATCTTTTTCTAAGTATGTTATAAATTGAACGTGCCTAATAATGCATAAATAATATGAACTTTCTGAAAATTAGCATAAAATTCATTTGAAGAAAATCCACATGGAAGCTATTGTTTATTATATCTTTGTAAATCAAAAATACAAATAAACTAGAGTTGCTTCCTTTCTGATAATGTTACAGTCCAGCAAAAAGAATTCTATAGTTTTGACTAGGCAAAAATCCATGATTCTACCAGGAAAAGCTTGTTTAGACTGTGAAGTTAAAAATGAATGTAAGAGCAGACATCAAGCAGATACTCATGTCTCATGTACCGGATGTTTCAAAGGATTCCTAGCATTCAACTTGGGTTCTTTTAAACAATCACTTGCTCCATTAAAAACATCAGTCTCAGTGTCATCATCTGTGAACAAAGATCACATTGAGCCATAACTCAGGTAATACCTGTATTGTTAGAGTACACAGCTTTCTCATGATGCATTTTCTCCCCTCTCAGAACTTCAGCATTCTTAAATTATTTATTCCTTGGAACTGAAGAATTTTGAAGGAATATTTCCAGTATTAACTCTATCTGAGTATTGAATAAATTGAGTACTACAGAGGCCTATTATAGAATATAAACTTAATGAAAGTCAAAAATTCCTCTTTAAACCTCTTAATACAGGTCGGTCAGATGGCTCTGTAGGTAAAACGACTTGCTGTGTGAGCCTGGTAACATGAGTTCTAGATCTAGAACCCACTAAAAAGCAGAAAGGGAACTATGTGATCTTGTCCTGGGGTGCCATGCCACACATACACTAATAAATAATAATGATAAAGGATTTTAAATTAAAAACATTAAATATTTTAATTCAATTAACGTTCTCAATTTTTAAGACACTTTCAGAGATGTGTCTCTTGGTTAGCTCTTCCATATTCTTTTGATCTAGTGTGGCACTAGGTCAAAGTCATAAGAAAACAAACAACATGTAAAATAAGCTACTCCTTTAAAATTACAAACATTAATTGTCCCAGTTGTTAAATATTTTTTCCAAAAACTCCCGCAATTTTTTTTTTTATGTTACTAGAGCAATATGTGAGTTAACTAGTGGACAGTATCATCTTCACCTTGTGTCTTCTATTTCCTTAGAAGCTATGTGGGTTGATGCAATTTACTCCTATCTGTGAGGGACTGAACATGTGCTCAGTGTGTTGAGGGCTTGTTTCTAGGGTGTTATACATCAGGACTACTTTTATGTAGCATTTGATTTCATATACCTTTGGGTGGAACTTACCTCAAGCATAAAATAGGATGAAGAAAGCTCAGAATGTACACATGCTGTGAAATAATCTGCTCATTCCTCTGTGCTAGAGTGGTCTCTGTCCTGTCTGCCAAAGCTCTAAACGGTTCTCTGTGGTCTGGTCATCCTCACACTTCAGCGGCTTAGGCACTAGAGGGAAACTGATTCACTGGGAATTTGGGTGCTATCCATTACTATGTGACATCTGCATACTCACATGGGTCCTGGTGAGCAGGTGGAATTAATTTATTTCTATAAACAACTAGTGCTCCTGCCATTTGACCAGAGAACCAGCCCTGACAAGGATAAAATGAATTGGTGTTCCTGGAATAAAACTCAGGAGACAAGTAGCTTGTGCCAATGAGTCCTGCTGGCTTCAAAAATGATGTAGTTCTGTTGATGTGTCTTCTCTCCGTCCCTTCTGGATCAACAGTGATCCAGATCTGGATAACAGCCATATTTCTACTTCATTATCCATCACCATGGCAAAGAAACTTGTTTAATGGCTACAAACTTTGGCAAGAGTGGAAAACAGAGAGAGTATGGGATGTGCTAAGCTTGCAAAGGGGACAGTATCTATCCATTTGTAACTACTAAAGGTATATAGCAGTGCCCATGTTACTCAAATATCACAAAAGACTATTGTTTTCAGGATAGAACATACCTTGAGTCTTGCTCATAACTCTGATGTAGTTACTGGTTTGAGATTCAGAATTAAAATTTAAAGCTGATGCTAGAATTTAATTAAGACCTTTGAATTAGTTGGGATGAGATGAATGTATTTTGCCTCTAAGAAGTACATAAATTTGGCATGCTCAGAAAAGAATGCTCAGAATTTGTGATTCTCCCACCATGTTACTATATAATGTTAATAACTGATGTGATCACGGCAGAAAGAGAGGGCTCTGGAAGCATCATTAGCATATAACCCTCATGATTGGCATTGGTGTGTGTACAAAGGCCTTGGAGTTTCTTGGCCCATTCACTTTGTGAGAACACATTGAGATGCCATCCATGAATGAGTAATGTTTCAGCTGGCCAGCAGGCCAAGTTCCTGGCTGGGACTTCTCAGACTCACAACATCTTATACACTACCCTTGTTTTGTGATATTTGTTATTTACTTATCACAACTTGAACTGAGAGATTTAACCATTGGATATATTCAGTTCTATATATTATGCACCATTCTGTATTTTCAGATTTACTTTCTTGTTAAAGTAACTATCCATAACTCGTAAAGCAACATTTACTATCATTCCAGCCTCTGTGCAGAGCTGCAGAATGTTGGGTCTACCATGTTGTGTCCCACAAGTGACCAAGAAGATCCAACTCTGTTTTCAGGTATTAGTTCTTGTACTATCAAGAGTATCCTTTCCATGATCTATTTAGACTACACTCAGTACATCCCTGGGGTTTAAGGAAGGCAGGTTAAAATACCTACATCTTATGTGGGAAAGATCTGGTGGGATCTCTCATCAGAAAACTGGGATGGTCTTACAGTTTGTGTCAGACAGGTGTTATTCAGAACTGATTAGAGGATTGTAGTCTGTATTCTCTAGACAAGAGGCATCATGGAGACTATGTAGGAAATCTTTACAACAATGTGATATGTTGTCTTGGAGATAAATATATAATGACCATAGACTCCTAGGAACCCAAAAACGTATTTCCCTGGAAGCCTACATTCAGGTCTATACTGGCAAATTCATGTGTTTGTCTCTTTACAGCACATGAAAACTGTGAAAAATGAGCACTTCAGCCACTTGTTTTAAATGGAGAATCATTTCAAGTGCCAGAGAAAGAATTAGTGGAAATACAAATGAATATCTAAATGAGCCTTGAGGATCGTGATCAAACAGCCGCAGTTGTCTTCATAAATGTATGGGACAGTACAGCAATGCAACTCATTTGGTAGTGTATGTCTAAAATGCAGGAGGCCACAGGTTTGGTTCTTAGTACTGTGTAAGGTAGTTATAGCGTTGCACGAAGCAAGAGGACCAGAAGTTTCAATTCATCCTCTGCTAACTATCAACTATGAGGGTACCCTAGGGGGCACAAGGAGTGAACACACATGGACACACATTTTAGTCCACATGGCATACAGCAGACCTTGCAGCCACAAATTCCCCATTCTTCATGTTGTTTCTGCCACATAACTGTATGGGTTTCATATTAGATTTTTAAGTGCACTAAGTACTTTACAAACAGGAAATCTAATTCTAGTATCATACATAAACATATAAGATTTCAGGTGCTTAGAGAACCAGAAAACACAATTCACATCCCCTGGGTTTTATTTCATGTAAGGGAGGGCAAAAAATGTTCTCTTTTACTTAGTTATTTGATTATTGCCTACTATTTCTGACTTTATAAAATATATTGTCTTCTAAGTTCAACATGGAAATAAAGGTTTTTATTGAGTCTGCTAGAAATGTAATATTAATCTGTAGCTTTGGTAAGCCCTAAATTAACTTAAGGCAACATCTGATTTGAAGCTAACATCTAATTATTTAAGAATTTTAGATATTTTGTATAATTCATACTGTGAGTTTCTTTTCCTGCCAAAAATCAAGGAAGAGAAATAAAAGCCTAACTATAAGAGACATTAAAAACTCACTGATGATGTTGCAGAATTCTGTAGCTTCAAGAATAGGATCTTTCTCAATTCAGATCATACACGGGCAATAAATGTCACAAATTCATAGTATTTTTAGTAAAGTGTTTTGGAGGGTTATTAAGAAAGCCTGAATTTGCAAATAGGACACATTTTGATACAGTGCCTGCACATCTTATTTTCAACTTTCTAAACTTGACAAGATTTTGTGCAATTTTAGGCCAATTCTAGCAATGTATGCATTTCCCAAGGCATGGCAGATTTAATACTGTTACAGATGGCATTTATAGTACAATGGTAAAGTCCTTAAAATGTCAATGGTCGAGTTTCTTTTAATGTAGACCCAGAATCAGCATAGCATGTGTCCTCTTTCTTGAGATAAATGCTATGGTGAGATTTTATCAGGAACTTTATCAGAAATTAAAATGATGTCCTAGTGACCTTACACTCTGTAGCATTCTACTCAACCCATCATAAGGCCACGAAAGAGTCCAGCTCTGAGCTGGTGCCTTGGTTCTCACCATGACCAGTTCACCCCTAGAAATCCAATTCCCTCCTGGAGCCTATTAAATGAGGGAATGGGAAAAATGAATCCCAAGGAGCTCCCAAGGTCAGTGTCCACCATACTCTGAATGCTTTGATCATGTGTGCAAAGAACTGAACATTTATTTTGGATTTTGGGTTTCAGTCGAGTTTTAAAGTGGCATAATTTCAGAGAAACCCTTCTCTATTTCCTCACATTCCCTCACTATTTCAACACCTCATCAATTAGAATTCCAAAAAGCCAATTTTCAAACATAAAGCTCAGAGGGATGGAGGTAGTTTTTCAAATGGTCACTTTGGATAACAGTGATAACGCATGCACCAGTGTTCACTGTTTATTAGATGTAGTCTAATCCCCTGGGTGATAGGCCTCTGGGTAAATCGTGAGGGATTATAATAGTGATTTTAATTAATATGAGTGGGACTGTTCCCTGGACAGAGGATTCTGGCCTGTATAAAATGGAAAATAGAAAAAGCAAGTTGAACAATGAATGCTCGCATCCCTTGCTTGTTGATTCCAGAGTCCACGGCTCATCTGCCTCAAGCTCCTGCTATTGTGTATTTCCCACCATGATGGTGAGTGGTAATTTTGAACAGAATAAATCCTTTGTTCTTCAATTTGTATTAGTCAGAGTATTTTTAGCATATCAAATAGGAAAGGCAACAAAGACAACAATTCACACATTTGAGTGCAAAATATTATATTCTAAATATCATATGATTTTTTTCAAAGAGAAAACAAACTTTAAACTTTTAGTATATTGCAGATCTTATGAATGGAATTAAATAAATTACTTATAAGCATAAATATATTAAATATATTCATAGAGCTTTATCATTAAATTAGACACAATTTTAGGAAGATGAATTATTTTAATTCTCAAACATGGAAAAATTAATCTGAGTGAATTAAATAAGAGGGCTGTGCCACTGTTACCTGGGGCTATTGAGAATGAAGATGTGACTTTAAATAATTATAAAAAGAGTGATTGACTCCTTTTTAAGTCTCTCTCTCTCTCTCTCTCTCTCTCTCTCTCTCTCTCTCTCTCTCTCTGTTTCTCTTTGTGCGAGCACGTGCGCGCACATGAGTGTGTGTGTGTGTGTGTGTGTGTGTGTGTGTGATCATATTGAAGGACAATATGCTGTGTCTTCTCTACTATAGACTTTGGTTCCCCTGAGCTCAGGGGTGACATCGAGGTTTAGTTAATTCTTCTGAGGATTTGTTTTGTGACTTGGCAAGTCTCTGACCTTCAGGGAATCACAAAACTCTGCCAAATATAGTGTGCTCTAGAGAACTCTCTAGAGAATCGACCCAAAACTCTGAACATACCACCTGCATGTCCTAAGCAGACTGGTATTAGTTGTTACAGTTATCCCGGTTTACTTTTTAGTTTTATTGAGGGGAAATGGTATGCATTCTAATGCACCCTGACTCAGACCTGAGAGAGCAGAATCAGGTTTGTACCATAACATGAGGAATTGGGGAGGAATTGAGGCATCTTGCTAAGTGTGGAGGTGACTTCATTGTTCACTTTTGCTGACTTTCCAGATGCAGCTTATTTTCTTGCAAATGAGAAGGCAGAAAAATACAAAGAAATAAACTGCAGAGAAACAGATGTAATTTAAACTGCTCTGTCTTCGCTACTCACTGTAATGAATAACATTTCACGGCACATGGGTTTGGAGGTCTGCCATGGGCTCTCACTTTACCTGCAGAGCGAAGCTGATATTAGGTCTGAACTGTCCCAAGAATAAATTCAAACCCGTCCTTTGGGATTTTATACCAAACATCACCCTTCATTTCGTTATAGCATATCAGTATACTGAGGTACAAGAATCTCTGGTTTTGAACCACAGTTCCATATGATCCTTTTATTTCGTCACTTTAAATTATCAAATTTGTTAAGCATACCCTAAACCCTAGATTTATAACTGTCGGCATTCTGATTTTTATATTTTGTAACTAAATATGCTGAGATTTGAAAGAGTTTAAGATGAATAAACATGTCTCAATCATCAAGTTGAAATCTTTAGTTAAGAACATATTAGTCAAATCAAGTTAATGGAAAAACTGTGGGCTCAGACATCTGAGTAAATAATACAATGTTCTGTTTTGGTTTTTCCTAGTGGTTCTTTCTTTCAAATTAGTTGTGGGAACAATCTACAAGGCTTTACACAGAGAACAGTAAGTTCAAAAGGAGAACAGTCATAGACTTGGGTAGAGTGAGGTGGAAGCTTGGGATGTAGACACAATGAAGTGGGATAATAGAACACTGAACTGAGCAGAACTGTTGTAAGAAGCTGAAGAGGCAGGAAAGCCAGAAGAAGCAGAAGTTGAAATGGAAGTCATATGTGAAGAAGCATTTCTTATAGCAACAGAGAGGGGGATCATCGATGGCTCATAAGTGAGCAGCTATAGAGAAAGTTTGTTTTCAGTCTAATATTGAAACCCTCTTGTTTGAACTTCAACCATGCACATGGAAAAGCGTTTTCCTTTGGAGAACAGGAAACGATTGTGGACTTGATGTAGTGCCTACATGATATTACATGCTATGTTTTAAATAAGAAATGCTTTTACCCAAAGGAAACTCTTAATAACAAAAAACAGCAACAAACAGATTAGGAAAAAATCTTTACCAATCCTAAAATGGATAGGGGACTAATATCCAATATCTATAAAAAACAAAAGAAGTTGGACTCCTGAAAACCAAATAACCCTATTAAAAAAATGGGGTACACTGCAGCCCTGTAAGTGGAACAACAATATAAACTAACCAGTACCCCCTGAGCTTGTGTCTCTAGCTGCATATGTAGCAGAAGATGGACTAATCGACCATCACTCAGAAGAGAGGCCCCTTGATCTTGCAACCTTATATGACCCAGCACAAGGGAAGGCCTGGGCCAAGTAGTGGGAGTGGGTGGGTAGGGAAGCAGGGGCAGGGGGGTTATAGGGAACTTTTGGGATAGCATTTGAAATGTAAATAAAGAAAATAATTTTTAAAAAATGGGGTACAGAGCTAAACAAAGAATTCTCAACTGAGGAATACCGAATGACTGGGAAACACCTGAAAAAAAAAAAAAAAAAGTTCAACATCCTTAATCATCAGGGAAATGCAAATCAAAACAAAACTGAGATTCCAGGTCACACTAGTCAGAATGGCTAAGGTCAAAAACTCAGGTGACAGCAGATGCTGGCAAGGATGTGGAGAAAAACAAACACTCCTCTATGGCTGGTGGGATTGCAAGCTGGTACAACCACTCTGGAAATCAGTCTGGCAGTTCCTCAGAAAATTGAACATAGTACGACTGGAAGCTCCAGCAATTCCACTCCTTGGCATATACCCAGAAGATGCTCCAATTTGTAATAAGGACACATGTTCCACTATGTTCATAGCAGCTAATTCATAATAGCCAGAAGCTGGAAAGAACACAGATGTCCCTCAACATAGGAATGGATATAGAAAATGTACATTTATGCAATGGAGTACTATGCATCTATTAAAAACAATGAATTTATGAAATTCTTAGACAAATAGATGGATCTGGAGGATATCATCCTGAGTGAGATAACCCAATCACAAAGAATGCACATGANATGCACTCACTGATAAGTGGATATCAGCCCAGAAGCTCAGAATATCCAAGTTATAATTGCAAAACACATGAAACTCAAGAAGAAGGGCAAAGTGTGGATACTCCGATCCTTCGTACCAATGGAAGGAGTTACAGAGACAAAGTTCGGATCAGGGACTGAAGGGAAGTCCATCCAGAGACTGCCCCACTTGAGGATCCATCCCATAAACAACCACCAAACCCAGACAGTATTGCAGATGCCAACAAGATTTTGTTCACAGGAGGTTGATATAGCTGTCTCCTGAGAGGCTCTGCCAATGCCTGTCAAATACAGAAGTGGATGATCACAATCATCCATTGGACAAAGCACAGGGTCCCCAATGAAGGAGTTAGAGAAAGGACCCAAGGAGCTGATGGGGTTTGCAGCCCCCTTGGAGAAACAACAATATGAACTAACCAGTACCCCCAAAGCTCCCTGGGACTAAACCACCAACCAAAGATAACACATGGTGGGACTCGGGTCTCTAGCAGAGGATGGTTTAGTTGGACATCAATGTGAGGAGAGGACCTTGGTCCTGTGAAGGTTCTATGCCCCAGTACAGGGGAATGCCAGGGCCAGGAAGCAGGAGTGGGTAGGTTGTGGAGCAGGGGGAGGGGATAGGGTATTTTCAGATGGGATACTAGAAAAGGGGATTACACTTGAATTGTAAATAAAGAAAATATCTAATTAAAAAAAAAAGAAATGCCTTTACCATGATCATGGACTAAAGCCTATATTCCAGCTAGTGAGCCTATAGATAGTGTGTGTGTGGGGGAAGGGAGGTGGTTGAAACTTCATGATTTGCTATTTACTTGAAAGGAATATACAGCTGAAGTAAAGTCTTCCAGAAAATGTTCTTTGCTTCATGTCCATGCCAGGGGAAACAGCTGGTCCACCACATACCAACTAACATCATGTCTGTCCAAGTATATTTGTCCTAGCGGCCATGGACTAAACTTTAGGTAAGCAAATCTAAGAGTCAGTTTAGGGTTGGATCTTCATTTTGTTTTATTTTGGTACCCCCCCCCCGTAAAAAGACACCTGGGAGCTTAATTCTTTCTCCTGCACATGCTAAGCATTCATACTCATCTCTAAACAATGCACATTCAGACCCACTCCCCTCTCCTCTGCATCAGGCTACATGGACTCCCATCTCCCTACAATAGTATACTTTACCCACCCTCTGAAAATAGTCAAGCCTTGACAGTTTTTATTCAAATATATTCCCATCATATCTGTGTATGAAGAATATAAGGGTGTTTCTGTCCTAAACTGGCTTGGGGTACATGTGCAATGAGGCTAACCTGTACCCTTAGTGATGAGTGATTCTCTAGTGAGCCTAACCCTCTAGTGAGGACTAACCTGTATCCTCTAGTGAGGAGTTATCCTCTAGTGAGACTAACCTGTATCCTCTAGTAAGCTTTAGGAGAAAAATCCCTAGTTATAGTCTGATTTCTATGCAAAACTGAGCATGCATGTGATTCAAGGAGTATTATTATGCGAAGTCACATGCACAGTAGAAATATCAATATCTTACCTAGTCAATTAATCAATCGAAAAGGAACCACCCAAGCTATGTCTATTATTAACCATCTCCTCCTTCTAAACTCACAAAGAAAACGCAAAAATACCGGGGTCATTGGATATTCTTATGTATGTATTGTCCCCTGCATTCAATTGAGATAGTCCAACTCTCTTTAAGCTGTAATACCATCTTGGTATAAATAATGGTAATTGGCTTCTTTTACAAATTTGTGCATGACTTATTTTAACTTGTTTTCACTTGTTTTGAATGAGGGGCCAAGAACCTGAAGAAAAAAAAATGGCCCAGACTTTGACCATGGTTCAAAAGCACTCTGGAAGCAGGAAGCATGATAAAACTCTCTCCTGTAAGTCACTGTTAAGTATTTTGACCCCAGCAATCAAAGAATGACTAATACACAACATTTCAGCATCTGCTCTTACTTATGTGTGACTGGATGAGCTTGCAAGTAAGAGTCAAGGTTGAGAAATGTTGCTTTTTTTAGTGAAGGAGTTTAAATATTCAAATCATGTGTTGAGGTGGCTAGAAATCTGGTTGGTTTTTTTTTGTTTTTTTTTGTTTTTGTATTTTTTTTTTTGTTTGTTTTTATTTCTGATGTTTTATGCTATTTCCCAAAACTTCTGGTTTGGTTTTGTTTTTATTTTTTTCCCATGGTCCACATTTTTTCTTTTTTTTTCTTTCTTTTTATTGGATATTTTCTTTATTTACATTTCAAATGTTATCCCCTTTTCCAGTTCCCCCCCCAAAAAAAACCTCACCCCACTCCCCTGCTTCTATGAGGGTGTGTCCCCACCCATCCACCTACTCCTGCCTCCCTGTGCTCACATTACCCTACAGTGGGGCATCCATCAAGTCTTCATCATCTCCTTCCATTGATGTCTGATGAGGACATCCTCTGCTACATATGAATGATGCCTAGAGATCTTTAATCCATATGAGGAATATCCTTTCCCTGTAGCCACCTTTTGATATGGTATATTTGCAAGGCAACTGTCCAGATTTTGGGACAACCTGTAGCATGATATGATTAATGCTCTCCTCCTGGAATCTAGAAATATTTTGAAGTGTTATTTATATAAATGAAGGTTAGAGTACAGGATGAGGATAATGAATGGATGCACCATAGACCATTTGTGTTTCATTCAAATCCCGTTCTAAAATAACCCGCTACACCAGAACCAAAGAATGCCCATGCCATTTTGGTAGGCTCTCTCCCTGAATCAAAAACAAGTGATATCATTAGGATCTCTGGCATTATATATTAAAATAATTCTACACAGATAAAAACAATGTGCAGGTTCTCTAGTCTCTATTTAATGGAACATTTCATCAAAAATCAAGGGAGCATTTTCTAAAGCTCAGAAACAAGGCAGAAGAAAAGGAAGAGAAAATGACGTATACGATGAGGCACAGTCTGTGGCAATGTAGGAGCTGCAAAAAGATCAGGCCTTTGAGTATTTCATGATGGATGGGAAGGGGATAATGAACATCCCTACTATGGACTACTAGTAGTTGTTTTGTGTCCATCACCCTCAGAAACTTTCACTGTTTGGACAGTTAGGGCTGCTTTGGTGTCCTGCTCCATATCTGTAGCTGTTCCTCTGCATCTGGGACAGGCAACCTATCCAACTCTCCTGTGCTGCATTTTGATTGTGACTATTACTCTTTGTCTGAGACAGTTACAGCCTCTTCTCACACTCCACAGCAACTCCCTGCTTTTACATTATTGTCTCAGATTTCTATGAGTCTGTCAGTGGCCACTGTCACTTTGCCTTGCTGTTGGAATGGGTCTTCTTTTCAGTATATACTTTTATTAAATCACTCCCACAGAAGGTATTAGGGTATCAGCTTTAGAGAATTTCTTCCCATCCAAGACACTTTTATAACAGAACCTGTTAGTAACCCTGAAAGTGGGATATAAGTGGTTAGTTAAAATAAGTGTTTTGTTTTTTTTTAATTTACTACTAAATTGTTAAGCAAATATGAACCCTTAAGAATAGCAAATTGTTTCCACTTTGGGAAAAATAAGTTAAAGAAGCAATTATTTTCTTCTGGAGTCTCTCCACTAGAGTCCTGGTCTACCCCTTGCTATATTCACTATACTATCAGCTAACCAACACACTGTAAACAAACCATCCAAAGAATTCATTTGAGGCATAAAGACCAGACAATGCTGAAAAGTTCAGAAGTACTAAAAGGATGGTACCTGGATGAAAGAAAGGGACTGGTGCACTCAAGATTCAGGAAGCAGATATGAAAGGGAGAGGTGGAAAGCACGGAAGAGAGAGGGAGCGAGAACTACCTGGCGAAGTTCCTCTTCCATTTCACAGGAAGTAAGGGAACGTACTGCACGGGGTGAGAATACAAAATGATGCCAGTTGTGCTGGCTCATGTCTGCTTTTCTTCAAAACATGGCTTTTCTCCCATTTGCACCACAGGCAAGAATCACAGTTTTATAGTGTAAGAGGAGAGCAGAGATAAAACATAAATTCTGCATTTTTGACACCACTACACTTCTCAAAGGTGTTTTCCCCACTTTGCTTTGGCAACATTTTATCCTAGTAAAGAGGAAAACAGTTGTTTCCCACAGAAACCAAATCTGATGGAATTTGAAAAAGTGTGCGTGTTGTACGAGGGAGAGTCAGTGGGGATATTAACTGGGGCTGTGTCAAAGGCAGTGTGTGTGGGAGTCGCGTTGCTGGGCTGTCTTTCCTGATTCATTTCACTGTTCTCTCTTGCTGAAGGCATCTGCTGCTTCCTTGTTCCTTACTCTTGCTGATTCCTTTAAAACTTATTCTCATGGTTCAAAATTCTGTTCTTTCAAAACTTATTGAGCCCTAAGAAAGGCCTTTCTTTCCTGTCAAATGGAATTTGGTATTTTCATAGTATTCTCATTAAAATAGCCCTTTAATAATATCCCTATTGCCTTCTTTTTGCCCATTGAGTTTACTCTATTGATTAGTATTAGAGTTGAAAGGCTTTAATGAAGTTTTCTCAGTATGTCCAGGAAGAAACTGCTTTTGGTACCATGTCTCAGCGAATGTTCTTCCATTCCTAATTGTGTTGTAATGAGACTCTGGGGTCTGAGAACACATTTTCTTTTAAAAATGATTTCTTTTAATTTTTAAAAGGATTACCATAAAAAATTACACCATTTCCCCTCTCCCTTTTCTCCCTCCAAGATCTAACACATACCATTTCTTGTTCCCTGTCAAATTTATGGGCTCCCTTTTCATTAGTCAGTGTTACCTAAGTATTTAAGTACAACCTGATCAGTCTGTATAATACTACTTGTGTGTGTGTACTCAAGGCTGATCAGTAGTATTGAGTTACAAATCTGTGTGCATATTTTCTTGAAAAACAAAACAGAGTTTAGAAAGTGTCGTGTGTGTGTATGTGTGTGTCTGCTGTGTAATTTCTCCAAAACACAGGATATCTGGGTTCTAGCTGCAAATGAGCTGCTCATTTCTATCAGCCACTTCCATCTCCATCTCTAGGTCACAGAGTACCTTCTATAAGAGATTTCAAGAGTCACATACAAGAAGTAACACACTAATGAAATGATTAAACATAAAAAGGGATTTAAATGACTTTCTGATCATCTATTAAAAAACTAGCCAGATGACACAGTGTAAAACTGTCTTTAATTAAGAGAATCCATAGGTTGAGTATTGGGGTAAATGTCTGTAATGCCATCACTCTCATGGAGTCAAACAGGATGATGCTGAGTTCATGAACAGCATGGGCTACACAGAGATACATAACTTCCCTTTCTTCTGAATAAAAGTTTGTTTATAAATTCTAGGTTTCTTAAAAAAAAATACTCATGTGGTTTTAGAAGCTCTCACCTTTAGTATTGTTTTATACCCCAAGCAAAGGTAAACAGGCAGAGTGAACATTACCAGGAAGGAAAGAAATCTTCAGATGGACTGTTATACTCAGCAAGCTTCTTCAGTAAAATGTTTTTGCAAAACCTAAGGCACCAACTGAAAGAGTGTACTTTGTTTACTAAAGAGAAACAAATTGTTGCCATAAGTTTGTGTTACATAGAAATTTCTCCTGGGTTGAAACATTTCTTTCTGGCAAACAGGAAGCTCCTGAGTCTCATGAAAAGTACCCAAGGAGCTGAAGGGACCTGCAACCCTGTAGGTGGAACAACAGTATGAACTAACCAGTACCCCCTGAGCTCATGTCTCTAGCTGCATATGTAGCAGAAGATGGCCTAATCTGCCATCATCGGGAAGAGAGGCCCCTTGGTCTTGCAAACTTTATATGACCCAACACAGGGGAAGGCCAGGGCCAAGAAGTGGGAGTGGGTGGGTAGGGGAGCAGGGGTGGGGGTGGGGTATAGGGAACTTTCGGGATAGCATTTGAAATGTAAATAAAGAAAATATCTAATAAATAAAAAAATGCTCTTCAACAAAACAAAACAATACAAAAACAAAACAAAACAAAACAAAAAGAAAACCTTAAAATTCCAGGTAACAACTGATTTTAAGAACATTCTCAAGACCTTTCCTCAAGCTTACAGAAGCAATTACCAGTGCTGTGGAGTGGGGGCTCTCTGACCTGTTGTGGAGTCCCTTTATTATATAGTGAGCTTTCCGGAGTTACCCTGCAGTGTGCTCCTCAGTGAAACAGCTGCCTCTCTGACATTCCTGATCAGCTAAGTGTCCCTTTACCCAAACTACAGTAAGCAACCCCAAGAAATTCAGAGATTTGATGATACAGAATCTGATCGACTAGTCCCTTTGTTTGCCTTCAGTGATGCCTCTTGGGCTAGTTGACAGTTGTTCAAGTGTCCCCAGGACAAAGCTACATAACACAAAGCAAAATAAAAGTTCAGATTCATAGGAATTCTTGCATCTGATGATAACAAAGGATTTTACTGTAAATAATGAGTTGGAATAATACAAAGATATTATTATTCTATTGATCCATAAAACTACAATAAATGTAGGATTTCAGATGAAAAATAAATGCAGCTGTGCATGCCACAGACATTTAAATTCCATTTGTTGATTATAGAAAACCACTTTAACAGAAAGGTGATTTTTTTCTATTCTTTCATACATGCATAATTAACTTATTGATTATTTAATTTATTCACTTCATCTACATTTATTAAGTTTCTCCTTTTATGTTGGGCTGAGTGCTGCAGGTGCACATGAGTAAGGCGTGTAATATCAATCTACCACACAAAGCTGTAATCTATTTCATTTCAGAGTAACTGATGTGTTTACCTTCAATAATCATTCTTTGTTTCCATGGGGTAAGATGACCTTGAAGTATTCTTTTGCTTACATCATATTATTTCCATATACAAGGGCAAGGCCATGTATTAGAATGTTTACACCCCAGATTAAAGTTCACAATGACAAGAGACAGAGGGAAGTAGATATATAAGTTACAGCCTGGCTGAGGGATATTTGACATCTCTGAGTGAGGCCCACGATTACCTAGCATCTTCTAAATAATAATTTATAGAAGACACAGTATACAGCCTTAGCAAGTAGTAAACTGGGTTGAAATTCTCATTCTCAGACTGACTTTGCAGTTTTTATTTTTAAAAGAGTTAGCTGAGTACTGTGACTCTCCAGTTTGGGGGGGGGGGTGGAATATGTAAGCTAATACAATGCTGGTAACCACAGCATCTTTACTAGTTCCAGACACTGTAAATGACAGACATTCAGTGATGCTCCAATGCTCCACCTGTGTATCTTCTGCATTTGATGTAGAAATTTTACTATCAATGTCACAAAGGCTATCTTCCATTCTCATTTCAATGAATCCTATCAAGTAACTGAAAATAACAGTTTTTGTGTTCTTAAGAACTAGGGCTATGTTTATTTGCAATATAAATGTGTCACTAGAGCTCAATCTCAAAACCATGTCTCACCACATGAAAGTAGAAACTCAGAATGGCTTTGGTGAGGACCATGGTGAGGTGTCTGATGGCTTTGGCCTAAGCATCACAGTACCCTTATTCAGGCTGAGTTCTGAAGTTTCCAGGATATTTGATCTTAAGGAGATCCTAAAAGAAAAATCCCTGTAGCTTCAATTTTATCAACCATGGAATGGAAGAAGGTTTACAACCCCTACCTCACAGCATAATAAGACTTAAATAAAGAAAAAATCTGTGCAGTCTTAGAATACATTGTGCATCGAAATATGCTTGTTATGGTTTATTACAGAGCATACCTAGGTAGCACAGAGTAAATTGAAGTTTAGGATCAAGCCACATGAGGCAGGTAATGCAGAGTATAGTATATTAAGAATAGGTTATTATCATAGCTTCTGTATTGAAGGAAATCGGTGTGCGTGCGAGTGCATGTGTGTGTGTGTGTGTGTGTGTGTGTGTTTGTTTGTGTGTGCGCGCATGTGTGTGTGGTGGGTGATGGAGAGGCTTGGATTAAGGTTGAGGAATGTGAACCTCAATGGTTACTGTATCACAGCCAGAAGAGAAACCGCAGACATCAAGCAAAATCTGTTAAGGGGTAAAGGACACTAAGGAGGTAGATCTTTAAAAAAAAATCTCTGCTTTCAACAGCTTCTGAATTCCCTTTCTAATCAGTAACAGCTTATCAAGCATGAGATGGGAGAAAAACAATCATCAGGGCTCCAGATGGAAATGTTTAATGCATATGTAGTTTACAGGGTGAATATAAATTGTGAACATAGTGAGTTTGGTTAATCTGCTGAATAAAAAATATATTGAATTTGTTCTGGTTTAATTAATGAGTAACTGAATATTTGACATAAAAGCATGCTTAACTCTTTCAAGAAAAAACAACTGGTAGTTATTTGGTGAAACGGTTGACATTTTGAATGTTATTTCCCTTGTTTAGAGTGTGTTCTAAAGCAGTGGTGACATCGTATATGCACAGCAATCTATCTACTCTGCACCAATGGCAAAATAATGTGTCAATTTCCTTAATTATGAAGTATATACTGGAAAGAAGATGATTATTTTACATGCTTAGCACTTCTTGAGCAAAGAGAGAAAGGGAAATCAGGTGCTATGTGTGAGAGGTATGATACTCTCCCTTGCCAGTAAGAAGAGGCCAGAGGGCATTGGAGCCAAGAATAAACAGTAAGGAACTGAAGAGGTGCCTCAGTGGTTAGTAGCTCATGCTGCTCTTCTTGGAGACTTGAATTTGGTTCTGAACACTTATGTCAAATAGATCACCTGTAACTCTAGCTACAATCCATATGTTGCCCTCTTCTGGGCTCACCAGGCACATGTACTCTTTTGCACATACTCATGCACAAAACCATACCTAACTTACAAATAATACAAATAATCTTTGAAAAGAATGAGGAATAAATAAATAAGTGTTCTGAATTTGCATGGAAAATATTTCCTCATTCAGATCTACAATGATTTATTTCCATCTAAGAAATACAGAGCATTCTCTCACCCTTAACTAAAATTTCCCATTGTTTTCCACCAGATTCCTATGGATTCCATGGCTTATTTTTAATCTTTTTATTAATGTACAACAAGTAGCTTTAAAGAAAATATTTTGTGCAAAGGTCACCCACCTCTGTGTGTGTAGCTGTAGAATTACAAGTGACTGTAATTCTTACACTTGGTCTATCATATGAATACCTTACAGCTATATTTTAATTATACCTTCTTCCATTTACACAGCACTTGTTCTATGTTATTAGGCTTTTGTAAACATTAACTCAACCAGTCCTCACAGCAGCCCTTTGAAGTAGGTACCATCATTACCTGCATCTATTAGGTGAGAGGATTAAGTCTGAGAGAAGTTAAGAACCTGGCTCAGAGCATCTAGATGCTAGGGCTAGAAATGAGGCATTTGGCTTGAATTTCTGGGGCATTCAGAGACTCAACTGGGCTGCTTATCTAGACAATAGCCTAAGTCAAGTCCCCAGACAAGTATGCCTTTGGCAGTCGTCTATTGAGCATAGAGGCAAAACATGAGAGAGAAGTCAGAAAACGTTTCACTATTAGATTGCTTCTCAGCAGTGTAGGGATTGTGCTTCGGCCTCAAAATATTATTTACTACCAATGTTGCTATGAGTTCCTTTTATATAAAGTTGAAAGGAAAAATCATTAGGCCATATTTATCAAGTAAAATATGCAAAAATGAATATACATATACATATACATATACATGTACAAATATTTTTGTCCTGAATTTTGGGAGATACTGAGATTGAACCCAAAACTTCATATACAGTGAGCTATGCCTCAAACCCCACACTAGTTGTATTAATGTACCACAAAGTAGAAATTACCACCCACCTGTAACTCTACAACAAAAGAAGCATAGGTAGGTGACGATTGTACAAAATACATCTTTGAAACAATTTGATTTACAGTAACAAAAAGATTAAATTTGAGCCATCTGAACAAAAGGGCTATGATGGGAAACAACGAGAAAATTTATTCTGAAATGTGGGGACACTCTGCTTTTCCAGATGGAAATTAATTATTGTAAGGAGATGAATGAGACAATATTTTTCACACAATTTAATTAAAACATCTCTTGCCATAGCATCTTTTCAGAGGAAGTCAGTAGCTGTGTTTTAAAGAACAATAAAATGCATGATTTTTCTTATGTGCTAGCTAGTGGGCTATCACCCTAAATTCTCAGTTGGTGTGATTAAAAGAGAAATAATGATTTGAAAATGAAAATAATAGATTTGACCTTTATGGGGTTGTTTTTCTTCTTCATACTCTTTCTTAAATTTTGAATCTTTTAAAATTTTTAGTAGTAAAACCAAAACTTCTATTAAAATAAAAAAAATATACAGCCTAAATAGTGCACATTATTCCTTGACAGCACCCATAACATGGATGAGATTTATAATGACAAGGACAGGTAACAAGAGACTCCTCTAGTTTAGTCTCATGAGTGAAAAATACAACAACACTTTTCTTTACCAGTCACAATGCAGCTGATTCAAAATTGCTTTCGAATTTCTACTGATTTTATTTAGAAATTGTAACAATGGGGAAAAAAGAGATGATTTTAAAGCTTTATTGTGTTTACTATCTTCTCATGACATTGTTATTTTGGATGTGGTATGCTTTGCTATTTCCACACAGTAAGAAAAGCCAGATACTTTATAATACAGTTTTGTTCTGAGTCGATCTGAGAAGGGTAAAATGCATTATGTGTTTTCTTGTGTTCATGAGCTTATCTGAGTGAAGTTTCTAAGTTTCAGATAAATGTTAAATGGAAATGAGAGTTGAAGCAAAGAGAACACAGACCTTACATTTAGCCAATATAGGAATAAGAAATAATAGCTGTAAAATCTGAGGCTTTTGATAATAATAAGCTCACCATGTTAAACGCAATAGTGGCAGAGGTGTTATAGAAATAACCACACAAGTCCTGGGCAAGAACAAGACAGTAAAAAGGAAAATCTCACCATAGAAATGGAAGAGGAACACTAAGTCCCAGCATTTGCTGAGAAGCTATTGAAAAATCCATGGATGCTGGAAAAGGTAAAGTTGATTATCTCCAAAGAATCTATCCATGCTCCAATAATGGGATCTTTACCCATGCACATGTTGATAGAACTACACGAACTTAGTATATTAAAAACAAAAGTGTTCATGAATTGGCAAGAGTAGAATGTTGATGGAAATAGGCGAGAGGAATAAATGGGGATGAATTTTGTAAAAATATTATATATTGATGACATTCTGGAACTATGTTTTAAATAAGTGAAAAAAAGGTATTTGGTATTTCAGCTTAATCAAACTATGTCTATCTAGATTTAATGCTATCAATTTATCTAAAACAGCAGTAATATTTAGCATAAAAGTTTAAGTTGGTTTATTTCCCCAATACAGAAAAGACAAAACAAAACAAAACAAAACAAAACTCATGACGTTTACAATTGTGGAGGATCATTTTAAAGAAGTCATATATTCAAATAACTCAAAAATTCTACTTTATATTAATGGTCTATGACAACTTCAATACAGATGTCCATGTACCCTGCTCTTATGTCAATCTAATCTACATCTTCAATGTGTGTTCCTGAGAAATGTATTATATAAACGTATGTGTAGTCATAAATGCTTATAAATTTAGTATTGTCAGATCTAATAAAAACAGTGCTTCCCAAGGTACAAAATACCTTTAAGTATTTTTAGATATTTAGATAGCCAAATGCAGCTATTAGACAGGTCCAAGCTTTGAAATCTCATACCTATGTGCTTTCAAAATTTATGTCTGTAATCTCACTGTCAGTAAGGACATATTTTCAATAAGATAAAGTAAAACCGGACTGCCCACATGTTCTTAGGATCACTGGTGAGTGGAACACAACTTCTGCTTTAATCCAATCCCACACAGGACCTGAGACAGCACTAGGGAAGCAGAGAACAGTCCTGATCAGGGGGACAAATCCCTTCCAGTCAGCACCAGCACTGGGTCACCTAGGGCGTGAAGTCGGCAGACACCCCCACAGTTCCTAGAGGACTGCCAACGTGATCTTAGGATCACTGGTGAGTGGAACACAACTTCTGCTCTAGTCCAAT
>NC_034591.1:64829843-64831156 GCF_900095145.1 Mus pahari | reverse complement strand
AACTTCCCATACCTAAAAAAACAGATGCCCATGAACATTCAAGAAGCCTACAGAACCCCAAATAGACTGGACCAGAAAAGAAATTCCTTCTGACACATAATATTCAGAACAACAAATTCATTAAGTAAAAACAGAATATTAAAAGCAGTAAGGATAAAAGGTCAAGTAACATATAAAGGCAGGTCCACTAGAATTACTCCAGGCTTCTCTCCAGGGACTATGAAAGTCAGAAGATCCTGGACAGATGTTATACAGACACTAAGAGAACACAAATGCCAGCCCACGCTACTAGACCCAGCTAAACTCTCAATTACCATAGATGGAGAAACCAAAGTATTCCATGACAAAACAAAATTCACACAATATCTTTCAAAGAATCTAGCCCTTCAAAGGTTAATAATGGAAAAACACAAATACAAGGACAGAAACCACACCCTAGAAAAAGCAAGAAAGTAATCCTTCAACAAACCAAAAGAATACAGGCACAAGAACAGGATGCCAACTCTAACAACAAAAATGACGGGAAGCAACAATAACTTTTCCTTAATATCTCTTAATATCAATATACTCAATACCCCAATAAAATGGCATAGACTAACAGACAGGCTACACAAACAGGACCTAACATTTTGCTGCTTACAGGAAACTCATCTCAGAGAAAAAGACAGACACTACTTCAGAGTGAGAGGCTAGAAAACAATTTTCCAAGCAAATGGTCTGAAGAAACAAGCTGGAGTAGCCATTCTAATATAGAATAAACTAGACTTCCAACCCAAAGTTATCAAAAAAGACAAGGAGGGGCACTTCATACTCATCTATGGTAAAATTTTCCCCAAGATGAACTCTCAAACCTGAATATCCATGCTCCAAACGCAAGGGCAACCATATTCATTAAAGAAACTTTAGTAAAGCTTAAAGCACACATTGCTCCTCACATAATAATAGTGGGAGACTTCAACACCCCACTTTCATCAATGGACAGATCCTGGAAAAAGAAACTAAACAGAGACACAGTGAAACTAACAGAAGTTATGAAACAAAAGGATTTAACAGATATCTACAGAGCATTTTATCCTAAAACAAACGGATACACCTTCTTCTCAGCACCTCATGGTACCTTCTCCAAAACTGACCATATAATCAGTCACAAAACAGGTCTCAACAGATACAAAAATATTGAAATTGTCCCATGCATCCTATCAGACCACCATNGTCTAAGGCTGATCTTCAATAACAACATAAATAATATAAAGCCAACATTAACTTGGAAACTGAATAACACTCCCCTCAATGATACCTTGGTCAAGGAAGAA
>NC_034591.1:64827374-64828438 GCF_900095145.1 Mus pahari | reverse complement strand
CAAAAAACCTAGGATAGCAAAAACTCTTCTCAATGATAAAAGAATCTCTGGGGGAATCACTATGCCTGACATCAAGCTGTAGTACAGAGCAATTGTGGTAAATACTGCATGGTACTGGTATAGTGACAGACAGGTAGACCAATGGAACAGAATTGAAGACCCAGAAAAGAACCCACACACCTATGGTCACTTGATCATCGACAAGGGAGCTAAAACCATCCAGTGGGAAAAAGACAGCATTTTCAACAAATGGTGCTGGCACAACTGGCTTTTATCATGCAGAAGAATGAGAATTGATCCATTTTTATCTCCGTGTACTAAGGTCAAGTCTAAGTGGATCAAGGAACTCCACATAAAACCAGAGACACTGAAACTTATAGAGGAGAAAGTGGGGAAAAACCTCAAAGATATGGGCACAGGGGGAAAATTCCTGAATAGAACTGTAAAGGCTTGTGCTGTAAGATTGAAAATTGATAAATGGGACCTCATAAAATTGCAATGCTTATATAAGGCAAAAGACACTGTCAATAAGACAAAAAGGCCACCAACAGATTGGGAAAGGATCTTTACCAATGCTAAATCACATAGGGGACTAATATCCAATATATACAAAGAGCTCAAGAAGACAGACTCCAGAAAACCAAATAACCCCATTAAAAATGGGGCACAGGACTAAACAAAGAATTCTCAACTGGGGAATATCGAATGGCTAAGAAACACCTCAAAAAATGTTCAACATCCTAAATTGTCAGGGAAATGCAAATCAAAACAGCCTTGAGATTCCAGCTCACAGCAGTCAGAATGGCTAAGATCAAAAATTCAGGTGACAGCAGATGCTGTCAAGGATGTGGAGAAAGAGGAACACTCCTCCAATGTTGGTGGAACTGCAAGCTTTAAACCACTCTGGAAATCAGTCTGGCAGTTCCTCAGAAAATTGGACATGTACTACCAGAGGATCCAGCAATACCTCTCCTGGGCAAATATCCAGAAGATGTTCCAACTGGTAATTAGAACACATGCTCCACTATTTTCATAGCAGCCTTATTTATAGTATCCAGAAGCTG
>NC_034591.1:64823933-64826664 GCF_900095145.1 Mus pahari | reverse complement strand
CCCTGAGCTCGTGTCTCTAGCTGCATATGTAGCAGAAGATGGCCTAGTCAGCCATCATTGGGAAGAGAGGCCCCTTGGTCTTGCAAACTTTATATGTCCCAGTACAGGGGCCAAGAAGGGGGAGTGGGTGGGTAGGGGGGCAGGGGAGAGCATATAGAGGACTTTGGGGATAGCATTTGAAATGTAAATGAAGTAAATACCTAATAAAAATTGAAAAAAAATATTAAATAAAAAATGTATTAAAAAAAAAGTAAACCCCCCTGATTTTTACTGTAGGTTTTTTCACGTAAACATAATGTCATCATTAAAAGAGTGATTGTAATTTGGTCTGTATTTTAACTTACCCAATGGCAGTAATGAGTATTAATGCACATGGCTGTTATTATGAGAGTCTCCACAAAAGATATTTGAGATGAAAAAGGAAAAATATAATGAAAACAAACAAACAAAAGTTCTAAATCTGACAAAGCATTTAGATCATACCCATAAAGGCATACCATGCATTCATGAGTTACTAATGAATTAATTTATATGCATATGTGTGTGTTTGTTTAAGTGCTGTAGCACAGGCATGTGTGTGCATGTACAAGTAGAGGTTATATATCCTTCCTTTGTATCCTTCTACCTTGATTACTGAGACAGTTTGTCTCATTATACTTGGCTGGATGACCAGAAAGCCCCAAGGATCTATCTTTGCATCCTCAGTGCTGAGGTAAAAAAAGCAAGTTTCACCACATCTGGCTTTTTACATGGGTATAGAGATGGGACTAATGTCTTTATAAATTTGTAGCCAGCATTTTAATGACAGATCTGCTAACTTTTTAAAATTCCAAACATAGACATAGCAAAGGTGGAGAAATACATCCAGTGGGGTAAAGAACATAAAGAAATGGTAGCTGATAGCTGTGTCATATGGAAACAGAATGGAATGAGCAAATTTTGTGAAGCCAAATGATATACATTTTATGAAAGGGGCAAATAGATGCCTGTTACATGAGTATTTTAATCCATTATGTAGGCCAATCAAGGACAAAATCCAAGACTATGTGGTAAATGATAAATGGAAGAGCAGATGGAGCTCACTAGAAACAACAAAAGAAAGGAAATCGGATGATTTTCAGGGAAATGGCTTAGTTTTGGTGGTGTGCCATTAAAATGTTGGATCTTAGCACAACTTCCTCATCCAGAGTGAAATTCTATGGACTAGAGTAAGTCTTAATCAAAGACTGATCAACGTTCTTCACTGAAAAGCAAACATCTATATGAGCAAATTAAGTTCCTTGGAGCTGACATCATTCTGCAATGCTATTTAACTTGGAAATGTCATTCAATGCCTTCTCTGCCAATCCCCTGAACTCATATATCCCTTAATTCACATGAATTCATGAGTTTTACCCATGCCTTCAATAATAATCAGGGCAAAACCTTTATCAACTTCAATTTTGCTAATTTGATGAAGCATTCTTAAGTTCTCATCCTAGATGAACTTTTAGCAACAGTTGTTCTGATGTCCAAATCCCTCTGCTGCTTTGATTCCAGTGTAGGCCATCTTCTGAGTCCCACCCCCTACCCCTGCCTACCTGTCTCTCATTCCTGTATCCCATGGAAGTTATGTTGCATTACTCACAGGACATTCGACTTTACATAGATTTGGCTTGAATGCTGTTTTAGTTCAGATTTCCATTGTGTGAGGATATACCATGACCAAGGCAATGCTTATAAGGGACTATATTTAATTGGTGCTTTCTTACAGGTCTAGAGATCCAGTCCATTATCATCATGGCAGGAAGCCTGACAGTGTCCAGGCAGATACTGTGCTGGAGAAGGAGCTGAGAGTTCTAAGTCTAGGTCTAAAGGCTGCTAGAAGAATATTGTCTTCCAGGAAGCAAGGAAGTGAGTTTCAAAGACTACTTCTACCCACATTTTCTCAAATAAGAACACACCTACTCTAACAAGACCACAGGTCCTAATAGTGCCACTCCCTGGGCCCAGCATATTTTAACTACCACATTGCACCCCTTTGCCCCCATAGGCTTGTTCAAATACATGAGTCTATGGGAGCGATACCTAGACATAGCATAATGAAAAAAAAAAAAGATTTAGTTCAGCATCAAAAATCATCATAGTCTATAGCAGTCTCAACAATGTTAAAAGTCCAAAGTTCAAAGTCTCTTCTGAGATGCATCCAATCACTGCAATCCCCTATAAAATCAAATTTAAAAAGCAGTTCATATACCTCCAACATCTTATGGCAATGCATATTCATTACCAAAATGTTATAGCAAGGAAATATTGGACCATAGCAAGACCAAAACCTAGCTGGTCAAACTCTAAGTTCTGCATCTCTATGGCTGATGTCATTGTTCTTTTGGGCTCTTTCTACTCTCTGTTAGAAGGTTTTTTTTTTCCAGCAGTTATAACATACTTCTGACACCTCTACACATGATCTTCTGGGCTCCTTTAAAAGCCTTGGGTTATTTCTTCAGCTCTGCCCTCCATAGTACTCTAGCCTCTGGTTGACTCTACTGATGTTACTGTTCTTGGTGATCTTCCCATTGACAATTCACTGGAGTCTACCACTGCAACTAGGATTTACCAATAGCCTGTCATATGATCCCTTTATGGTACCAAGCTTTAACTTCCTTGCATGACTCTTTCATTTTTTTAATTTACTTATTATTATTTTCTTTATTTACATTTCAAATGCTATCCTGAAAGTTCCCTATACCCC
>NC_034591.1:64815188-64823922 GCF_900095145.1 Mus pahari | reverse complement strand
CTCTCCATTTACTTTGATGTTGGCTATTGGTTTGCTGTAGATTGCTTTTATTATTCCCATGTCATCAACTGCTACTGAGGCTGATCCTTCACCAATGGCATTTTCTGGTCTCTTGCAGTGCTCCATGAAATGGAGTCTCAGCTGCTCTCCATGAATCCTTTATGTCTTCAAAACCAGTATCACCTGGGTGATTCTTATGTATTACCAAGTCCAGTTGCAGCATAAGTTGGCTATCTCTGGAACACAGCTTTGGGCTGTCAGAAAATACTTCTCAGAAGATTTTACCTTAGTGATGCTAGTCTCTTCTTAATCACCACTAAATTCTTAGTTCCTGCTAACTAGCATCAACTGTTGTAACAGCCTCTTCTATTCTTGACTCTAAATCCAGAGACACATGGCTGAAGTTGCCAACTTCTGCTTGCCAGGGCTGGAATATGCCCTAGCATGTGCTTTCTTTTTCTGTTTCCCAACTCCATCACCACCTAAGTTTGGCTGACCTAGAACTTGCTCAAGTTTAAGATAGACTGTAAACTCACAGATCTGCATGGCTCTGTCTCCTGGTGGTGAGATTAAAGATATGGTCCACCATGCCTGAAATTAAGCTTTTCTCTACTTGGTAATTGATCTATACCAGGCTGGACCTGAACTCTGTTTTGGTTTGTCTTTGTCTCCTGTGATTAAAGCATGCACCACCATGCTTGGGTCTCTGCTTTTCATGGCCACTATGCCTCAAGATCCACATCAAATCCTATGTTTTCCTACCTCTAAATCTGGATTACAGGTGTGTCCTCAATTTATGGATTGTACTCCATTCCAGATTAAAGTCCCAAATTACTAACCAGGTAATAATAATGCCTAAATATAACTATCCCTTCTTCAACTGCAAAAGCATAAGCAATAAGTTCTGTTGTGTAGGATCTTGCCCTAAAGGTACCACTCACTTATTTCCATTTTATATCCTTGAACATGAGATTTAGCTCCATTCTGCATCCTGATGTGGAATTATTACTTGAACCATACATTTTGTATTTTTCCTAAGTTTTCCATGCTGGATCAGAATGCTCTTCATGAAAGTAATCCAGAGGACAAAGTCTATACTAGGCTTTTCTGAGACTTCCTTTGTCAATGCAAATAATTTGATTCTCCTCACTTTAGACTTAGCCTCAGGCAGTTTCTTCAGACAAGGGCAAAAGCAACCATATTCTTTACCAAAATATTATAATTGATCTTTAGGCAACATACTAAAATTCTTATTTTTTGAAACTACTTGATTCAGGCCCCCACAGTTTAAATCATCCTCAGTACTAATGCCTTCCATATTCTTCATTATTATTATTGAATATTTTCTTTATTTATACTTCAAATGATATTCCCTTCCCTGGTTTCCCATCCTGAACCCCCGCATCCTATCCCTCCTCCCCCTGCTTCTATGAGGATGCTTCCCTACCCACCCACTCCTGCCTCCCTTACATTCCCTTACACTGGGGCATCAAACTTTCACAGAACCAAGGGCCTCCCCTCCAACTGATGACTGACAAGGGCATCCTCTGCTACATATGAGGCTAGAGCCATGGGTCCCTCCGTGTGTTTGGTTGGTGGTTTAGTCCCTGGGAGCTCTGGGGGTTCTGGTTGGTTGATAATGATACTCTTCCTATGAGGTTGCAAATGCCTTCAGCTTCTTCAGTCCTTTTACTAGCTCATCCATTGGGGACCCCATGCTCAGTCCAGTGGTAGACTGTGAGCATCTGCCTCTGTATTTGTCAGGAGACAACTTTATTAGGCTCCTGTCAGCAAGAACTTCTTAGCATCCACAATAATGTCTGGATTTGGTGACTGTATATGGGATGGATCCTCAGGTGGGGCAATCTCTGGATGGTCTTTCCTTCAGTCTCTGCTCCACACTTTGTCTCCTTATTTCCTCCCATAAGTACTTTGTTCCCCCTTCTGAGAAGGAGTGAAACATTCACACTTTAGTCATCCTTCTTGAACTTCATATGGTCTGTGAATTGTATCTTGGGGATTATAAGCTTTTGGCTAATATCCACTTATAAGTTGGTGCATACTATCTGTGTTCTTTTGTGATTGGGTTTCCTCACTCAGAATGATATTTTCTAGTTCCATCCATTTGCCTAAGAATTTCATGAAGTCATTGTTTTTAATAGCTGAGTAGTAATCTATTGTGTAAATGTACCACATTTTCTGTATCCATTCCTCTGTTGAAAGACATATGGCTTTTTACTAGGAGGGCCCATTAAGCCCCAATTAAAAATTTTCACTGTTTTCTAGAGCCTAATTCCCCAAATCTGCATTCCTCCAAACAAAAACATAGTCAGGCATATCACAGCAATACCCTAACTCTGGTATCAACTTCTGCTTTGGTACAGTTTCCACTGCTGTGAGGAGACACCAAGACCATGACAACTCTTATAAGGGACAATATTTAATTGGGGCTGGCTTAGATGTTGAGAGGCTCAGTCTATTATTATCATGGCAGGAAGCATGGCAGTGTCCAGGGAGACACGATGCTGGAGAAAAATCTGAGAGTTCTGTGCTTTGATCTGAAGGCCACTAGGAGAAGTCTTCTAGGCAGCTAGTAGGAGGGTCTCAAAGCCCACCCCCACTCCCACTTTCTCCAACAAAGACATACCTACTACAACAAGAACACAGGCCAAATAGTGACACTCTCTGAACCAAGTGTATTTAAACTTCCACAGATGCTCTTCTCTTCTCATTCTGTGCTTGTACTTTATAATAGCTCATATATTGCCTAGCTTCAATTACCAGTCCCGTGTGGAGCTCAATATCAAATGAAACATCAGCCCTATTCATACTCAGTTCTGGAACTTGTATGTTCACTTATAGTCTGGAAACTATAGATTCAGTAAATCACTTCCAAGTCAACATTTAAAAATAAAATATAGTTGGGATGCTGTCTTCAAACCTGATTATCTGATGCTAGTTCCTAGTATGGCACTGCTGCAGAGCTCAGACCAGATAGTCATGATCAGGGTTATTTCCCATCAAGGCTCATATGCAATCACAGCAATTCCTGTAGAGTTCATCTTCTAATAATTCTTAAGCAATTTTACTGATTTCCACTCTATTACTATACCCCAGGGAAAGCTGCCACATGCCTTTTTGGATTTCAGCCACATGCCACTAATTCTTGTGCTCAAATTCTCTCAGATTCATACTGCCTCAGATTCATCTTTTATACTTAGTTGATTGCCATGCTTTAAATAGAGCAGATACAATTATATTACACCTCTCCCATGTTAATTACTACCATCTTAGATAAAATTGTGGCCTATAGTACTTTATTGGCATATGTTTGGATCTCTAATGGGATCAATGTAAAGCAAGAAACAAGGTTCATAGCACTGTGGACTGACAGGATCTCCCCCAATCTCCAGCCTAATCTCATATCACCCCCTTTCTCCTCTATGGCCACATGTTTCTTCACTATGTCCCTGGGTATTGCCTGTAGCCTATTATCAACCAAGAAATGATCTTTGCTACTACCCTTGACTACATTGCACATCTCATTCCACAGTCTAGAGGAAGGCCTCTCTTCTTTCTCTATTAATTCAATGTTTCCAAAAATAACTGTGATCTGTCCAGCACAACTCATTTTGTAGGCTAAATATAGTTACAAAGCAACTACCATTGTACTGATCTTAGTATTCATGAAGAAACAGCCTGATGTTGCTATGCTCCTCCCTCCCTCCCTCCCTCTCTTCTTTCCTTCTTTTCTTCTTTCTGTCTGTCTGCCTATCTTCCTTCCTTCATTCTTTTCTTCCCTCCCTCCTTGCTTCTTTATTTCTTTCTTCCTTTTGTCTCCTCCTCTTACTCCTTTTCCTCTTCTTCCTCTTTTTCTTTATTCTTCTTATTTTTGTGGTGTTTGATTAACTTTAAACCATCACAAAGAAATATTTTTCCTCATAACATTTTCATGTATGTATATCACATATTTTCATTATTTAGCCCTTCTTCTACTCTTCCTGCCAGCCTCCTCCTTAGTCTCAACTAACTTCTCTGTGGGAATAATATTGGTTATCTGGTGAGTAAAGTGAAGGATCCCATGTAACTTAACACTCCTGTTACACTGTCAAGGAGTTCTCTAGTTTAGATCATATCAGATTAGATCAGATTAGAGACTTTTCTTGATTCATTTAGTCTAAGAAGGAAGACTCAACTTGAATTTGAGTTACCTTCCTTGAGGTAGCCCAGGTATAAGGAGGTCTAGGTGAAAAAAATTTTGGTTTTGCCTGCTTACCTTCATATCTCCCTACCCCATGTATTTTCATCTACCCTGATGCTGCCATTGCCTTGTCTGCTTCAATCATCCTTTGCTGATTTCACAAATCAGATCACTTAGGCTACCAGTATGTACTGAAGACCTGTATTGTCACACCCACTCCAGTGAAGTCTCTATGGCAAATCCAAAATCTTGGCCAAAATCCTGAGGCAAAACATTTCACAGAAACTGGTCTCCTGGAGCCTTGGCATCCCATAGCACAGATGCTCCAGATATGTCATTGGATATTTGGTGAAAGGTTTAAAATATTGTACAGTATTGTTTTATTATAGGTGCCACCAAGGAATGATTTGACAAATACCTAAGTGAGATTGAACTTTGCTTTCTGGCCTTTACCAGTATACTAGGCAGCCCTTGAACTGACCCTGGGCTTGGAATTTTGTAAGAATGTTACTCATTCCAATGAAATGCTTCCAGTGCTGATAGTTAGAAATCAGGCATTGCAGTTTGCTGGTTGGAAACAGAAATCTCAGGGCTAGTTCAAAGTAGTAAACTTAGAATTCTCATTACAGACATGAATGGTAGACTACATTACATAATAGTAGAAAGAAGGTGGGTTGTGGTTTAAAGAGGAACTAGAGTATTGTATTATTCATGAAAAGTTTAGCAGAACGGAACTTCCCTGGTGTATGTTTTTCACTAGGCCCAGAGGAATAGCATAATTACGTATTTACTAAGGGACCCCTGGTGGTGGGTTTAACAATATACTAGTATTGCACCTGGGCATATTAGCCCTTTGACCTGGCTCCTGTGAATAGCAGAGTTTAGATAGGGCTGATCTTATATGAGTTGTAAATACCGCCTGGTTCCTGCTTACTTTTATGTATGCATTTTCTCTCTTTTGTGTAAAAAGCCATTATGCATCTCGATTTACCTTGGTTGATGTATCACTTAACTTCCTTGTTTTTCTTCTGTATCATAAGTCTGATGCTCGGTTTGAGAAATTACACTCAGATTCAACAATCTCTCTGGTGTTCATGTCTGTTGGCCCACCTGGGTACAGGGACCCTGATTCTCTTGCGAGTTGAGGGGCAGACTGAGTCCAGTCCATGGCATTGTATCCCTCTAGGAATCCCAGATTTCTAGGACCTGGTTCAGACTGTTGAGGGATCTATCCTTCCTTAACCCATCCACCAGATTTTCAATCTATCCTGTATATAGATATCTATTGTTAGCCAATATTTATACTCTATCCTCTGAACCAATCTAATAAATCTCGTTTTACTATATGTTTATTGTTTGTTTCTCCTAGAGAACCCTGCCAAATGTACTCCTTCTGATTCTTTTTTTTTTTTTTTTTTTTTTNATGCAATATGCATGAGGTTTAATCAGGAAAAATCAACATGTTGAAGATGAGCTCATAGGAGATCGACCCTACGCCATTTCAATTGAGGGCTTTTAAAGGAACCAGGTGGGGATGAGTTACAGCTTTTCTCCAGGGGAGCTGTCCTTGGTAAACATTCCACAGGGGATGAGAAGGTAACATATGGCTCATTTATGTTGGAGGGGTCATAAGCTATCTTTTGGTGCACATTCCTGGTCCCAAACATGGAGAGATGGGCGCCTGGCTGGGGCAACTGAGATAATTGCCTAGTTAGCTGTCAGGCAGAGGAACAGAAGACTCCCAGCTGGCCTTAGAGAACAAAGAGCTCTTTACTGGCCACATTTCTAATGATCTGGGGAACAGGTTTTGGGCAGTGTTAAAGCTGAGTCTCTGAACAGTTTCCCAGAGTGTTAAAGATGGGGCTCCACAGTGGCATTTCATGTCTTTACTTTACCATATGTTGTGATTTTGCCTGTCCCAAAATTGCTGAGATATTACTGTGGATATAAATATATTAAATAATAATTATTATTTATGCCCTTCTGGTCAGTCCTTTTGGCTCAGACAGACTGCTAGCTAGTCTGACACCACATCCTGAGCTATCCTGGGAGATCTGCTATACTGAAATCATCTGACACAACAGCCTGAGGCATCCCAAGGAGATTCAATGCATACAGGGTACCGGACCCAACAGCCTAAAGGTATCCCAGGAGATCCACTGCACATAGGGAAGCTGGAAAACTGACACCACAGCCTGAAGACCTCCCAAGGGCTCCATAAGCAGGGCAACTGACCCAATAGACTGAAAGCCTCCCTGGAGTTCTGATGCACACAGAGAAACAGAAACCACAGTTTGTAGACACCCTTCCCCCAACAGCTTCACACAGAACAACAGCATGATTATTCCTCTGAAGACTCAACAGTCTGAAGGCCTTCTAGGAGATCTATCAGCATCTTCTCTCCCTCTCTGAAGACCCCACAGTTGGAAGGCGCCACAGGAGGTTTGCTACAGTGAGGGCCATAGGCCTACAAGGAAACCTGAAGCAACCCAGGGGCAAAATATGCAGACTCCAGAGTCAATCAGACCACCAATGACCAATGACAGCCAGATAGTAAGAGGCAAGCACAAGACCATAAGCAACAGAAGCCAGTTCTCCCATCACAGATAGCCCGGAATACACCAACACACCTGAAAATCAGAAAGTTGACATAAAGTTATATTTCATGATGATAATAGAGTCCTTTAAGGAGGATATAAATAACTCACTAAATGAAATATAGGAAAATACATATAAATCTTTAAAGAGGAAACAAATAAATCACTTAAAGAAATACAGGAAAACACTCCTTCTGATTCTAACACTTATATCCTGGCTTTGCTAGAGTGTTATTGTTGTGAAGAGACACCATGACCACAGAAATGCTTATAAAGAAAAGCATTTAATTGGGGCTTGCTTACAGTTCAGAGGTTTCATCCATTATCATCATGGTTGGAAATAAGACAGCATGAAAACCAACATGGTGCTTCAGAAGGAGCTGTGAGTTCTATATCTTGATCCATACGCAGCAGAAGCAATTGCCACACTAGACCTAGCTTGAGCACATGAGACCTCAAAGTCTACTCCCACAATAATACATTTTCTCCAAAAAGGTCACACTATCTAATAGTACCATTTCCTATGGGCCAAGCTTTCAAACTCGTGAGTCTATGAGGACCAATCCTTTTCAAACTACATGTCCCAGTAGTCTATAGTACTCCCTCTAACATCCTTTATTTTTTTATACTTCTCACCATTTCATGTTGTACTTTGCTGTGCATATGCATATGTGTGTATGTGTAATATTACATACACACATTGTAACATCCTGTGTATTTGTATGTATTTATATATTTTTAATATTACATTCCTCATAGGTGATATATACATATATATATATTTCTTGGCTATCATATGCTGATTGACATCCAGGTTAGTTCTATATGTTAGTTAATGGGATTAGTACAGTAATAAACATGGCTGTTATAGTATCCATATATAGTAGTATATAGTTGGGTTTTCTCATCTTGATGCCAAGATCCTATCTTCAGCCCTTAATCCATAATAAGGTCTTAGTAAAGGGCATTGAATAAATGAAATTGCAATCGAGCAAAAGTGGCCAGAACTCCAAAGAATGACCTGAAGCAAGACTATCTTAATCCCCTCTGTCACACTCTATAGAATATTTTTCAGTCATTCTTGCTCTTTCATTCACCTCATGCTGTGTCCTCACTCTTCACTATTCTTTCTTCTTCTAATATGTCTAACTCTTACTAATTTTACAGATTTCAGATTGAACATCAGGTTCTATATGTAGCCAGGGAATATTTGGTAAATGAATGATGGCCCTATTAGCCCATTAAGCATATATTGATTGCTATAATTAGATCCCAGGCAGCAGAACAAGGCCTAGGGTTATAGGAATTGATATGAAACTATCTCTGCCTTGAGGAGTTTCATTCATATTTGGAGACTGCAGTCATGTAGAGAGATAATTAAAGCACAATGGGAATGGCATAACAGAAGAAGGTGCCTCCTGCTTGTTGGATGAAGCATGAGAGGATCCTGCTGCTGTGATGACACAGTACAGTAGGAGGAATACACACACCTTCTTCTTTGCAGGATAATCTGCTTCCTACCTGTCAGCTGTACAAATTAACACCATCATCTAATTGCTTAGTGGGAAGCAAAGATATCTACTATTTTGAAACATTACAGGAGACTTTCTCTTATAAAGGAAATCTAACTAAACACATTGAAAAGCCATTTACAGATGAAAGAACAGACCTCAGAGCATCAGTTACAAAGCCCAGTAGAATTGCTTTACAGAGGAAAATGAAAACATGATTGTGGTGGAACATCTGGATGAGATCCAAGATTAGGTCAAGAGATACTGAAAAATGGAGGGAGATCTGATGAGACTCTGGGAGACAGCAGTGTCCAGACAGCCATAAGCTCCTATCGTAGGCCTGGGGAAATGTGCACCCTGAAACATACACACACACACACACACACACACACACACACACACACACACACACACACACACACACA
>NC_034591.1:64786365-64811420 GCF_900095145.1 Mus pahari | reverse complement strand
GAGAGAGAGAGAGACTGAGAGAGAGAAAGAAAGAAAGAAAGAAAGGAAGGAAGGAAGGAAGGAAGGAAGGAAGGAAGGAAGGAAGGAAGGAAGGAAGAGTATTATGGCAGCTATTTAAACTCCATCTCTACATCAAACAAAACATATGTTCTTTAAATTGAAAAAACAAAGCCAACAAATATACTAAAAGCATAGCTCTTCACTGGTCTATTTTCTTTTAAGTTAAAAAGAGATTTTTTAGGTAAATATTTTCCTTCAGTTTTCTTTGATAGGAGAGTTGTCGTGAGTACAGACATGTCATGGGGCTTACTTATGTGAAGCTGTCAGGGCTCCTGTGCTTTGGAGGCAGAGGGATCACTCCTCTGTGGCTGTGTTGTGCAGTATGGAGGATACCAACCAGTGGAAGTGTTTATTTACAATGACATTTAAATTAGTAAAAATTATGCAAAACAGAGCCAGGCTCTCAGAAGACTGAAGCAGGAAGATGGTAAGTTTGAGGGCTAAACTGGGATACATTGTTAAGAATCTGTATCAAACAAAAAAATAGGGCTAAGATTTAGTCATTGGCAGGATAACTATTGAGCATGCACAACATCTGGAACCCAATACCTAGCACTTCAAAACCCAAACCAAAACAAGCAAACAAAAATTAAAATTCATAAAATAGAAACACCAGTTTCTGAACCATAGTAGTCACATTTTAAGTGTTTGCTCCCTACATATGTTTATGACTATAATATTCAACATTCCACTAGTGCCCGTTGTAATTATATGTGAAATGCTTCTTCTATCACAGGGATTTTTGCTAGATGTCTGCTGTAAAAATTAGAAAGTTGTCATATTGGTAACTGGTGAATGTGAGGGATTTGTGGACCTGGGTGGCCATGGAGACAGCATTTCAGCTCCTTTATTTGTCACCTCTTTCTTCCCTTCTTCTTGTAATCTTCCCATTATCCTCTCTTAGAAACATCCTACTGTCTGTTCATCATCAAAATACTTAGATATGAGAAAGAAAACTAGGGAGACTAAGGGTGAATGAAGGATTCTAAGATGGTGACCAATTTCCTCGCCTTGGGTCCAAGGGTGCAACATAATTCCATCCCTTAAGGGGAAAAGCAGATCTTCAGAAGGTTCTGTATCTGTGTGGGATTTGCTAAAGACAGAGAACTGGAGGGATACATGGTGGGGTTTTTTTGTTGTCCCTTGGTGTCTTTGTTGTTATTTAGTATCAGACTTAAAAATGTATATTCCCAGAGCTTTCAATAACCTGCATGAAGTTGCAGTTTACTGTTACCATTTGGTTAGTTTACAAAACTCTTATGGATTATGTAGAAGACCGTTTCTCCCCTGTACTTAAGGAATAGATCAGCATGGCCTTTGTTGTCTGTTAGTCTTTGCACCTAATTTTCCAGAGGAAGGTCTCAAGTGTTTGCTCCTAACTCAGAATTAACTTGTGATGTACTTTCCTGTTATTATGAATTGGATTTGAAGGGTCCCCAGCAGGCATATTTTGAACCCATTTTCCCCTGGCTAGTGGCACTGCTGTGATATGGTATACAACTCTTAGGATGTTTGATCTATCAGTGTGTAACTGTGGATAGGTCCTCAAAGGTTTTCCGCTACCCACAATTCTGGTGTGATTCTCTGTTTCTTGGTTTGCCATGCAGTGAATAATGTCTACCTCATGCAGCTGCCACCAAGGACAGGGTTTATTTGTCCTGCGTTCTCTACTATCCTGTACTGAGGCTCTCTGAAGCTAAGTGAAAATAAGTCTCTCCCAAGTTATCTGTGTCAGGTAATTTGGTCACAATTGTGCAAGAGTAGCGAATGCACCTGTAAATCCGTCACTTCTATTCTGCTCATACAGATGGGGTTCTGATCCCTGAAAGTATGAACGACTGGTTGAAGAATTTATGGGTGCTTTGGAAGAATCTAGTATTTAAACATACCTGCATAGTGTGCGTGGAGTGTGCCATCTTATTTGGGCTATCTAATCATCACATTTTTTAAAGGAAAGAAGCAGAAATTAGAATAAAATTATAAAATATAGTTATTAAGTTTCAGAGGCATTTATAGGGCACAGCATAGTTTTTTTTCCCCATTTGAAATCCTTGTGCCTTTTTACTGGTAGACTTCATAAAGAATTTGGACTCTGAAAAATTTCTGAAATTGCTGTGGAATTTTCAGCATCAGTTATTCTTTTCCTTTGTCTAGGGTGAAATAAAGTCAATCAAATGTTTCACAGTTGTAAAAAAAATGGGCTTACTAGAGCCTGCTTTATTAGAGATATGATAACAGACTTTTCTTGCTCATTTTTCCTCATTTGAAGACACATGGATTTATTTAATCAACTTGATCAGCCAAATATTTCATAACTATTTGTGGAAAATGTATTGTATGAAGTGTTATAGAGAAGCCAGGATAAAGAGGGGGCATTTGGGCCTTGCGGAGAATGCAAGCCTTCTGTGCAGACTATCACACAAAGCACAGTGGCAAAGCAAAGGCTGCAGGCTGCCTGGGATCCAGTTCTTCCACATCATTTACCCCTTGGGATGCGATGATATAAGCAAGTACTCCACAGTCTCTTGTTAAGAGTGAGAATTTAATGGCCTAAGTGGAATACACTGTAGTCTATGGATCTTAGAAATGTGAGAAATTTCCAGTCTTTATCTGAGTGTACATATTCTCTCTGTCCTGTTTGCCCTGAAACTCCTGACACATCAGTTTATCTGAGAGGAGTTTTAGCAATCTTTCATCAATTGTCACTCAAAATAGCCTCTCACTATTAGAATTAAAATGATATCCTTAATAGCTTTTTGATGGCATCAACATTTTGCATAAACTATATTGTATTAACTGACACCTGGCTATGCCATGTTAAAAGGCCCAGGTGGCAGACACCATTGAAGGACATTTGTAAAAGACTAACAGTAGCTTTACAAGCAATTATAGTAACTTAAATAAGCTGTTCTCTGCTGACTGTATTTATCATTTCTATTTTTCTTTTTCTCTTTTTTAAATTTGTTGTACTTCTTTGCCAACCAACATATCCTTGCCAGCCAATATGAAGATATAATTCAGATAAAGTAAACCAATTTGACATGAAGAGTGCTATAGTAATGCTGAAGCCCCCAAGACACAGCCATTCAGGCATTCTTGCCAAAATTACCTCTTTAACTGCTTGTATCCAAATGTATGTTAATTATTAAATAATTTTGTCTTTTATTAATTTTGTCCTCTTTATTAAATTTATGTACTTATATATTTGTGTGGTGGGGTGCACATGCCACAGCTCCTGTACGAAGATCAGAGAACAGCGTATGGGACCAGAGTCCCCAAGACCCATATGGTGGGTCTCTCTTTCCACCATATAGGTCTTTGAGGTTCAACTTCATTCATCAGGCTCAGAGACAATTTCTTTCCCTACCAAGACACTGGCCTGTCTTGTCTTCTTTTTTCAATATTCCTCAAATATAACCGAAGACTGGTCATAGTCTACTTCCTGGGTTCAATACAACTCTTCACTTTTCATTCTTGTATACAAAATTCTGTTTCCCACTCCCTGCCTCTTCACTCAGTATTTGGGCATGAGTTTAGGTTCATTTACCTGCTGGACAAGGACTCTACCACTGAGCATTTATTTCTCACCCATTTATAAATTTTTATTTTGGAGCACAGTCTCATTACATTGGCTACTCTATTTTTGCACTCACTTTATAGCCCAGGCCTTGGATCGTCTTGCACTTGGGATCCTCTTACATCAGTCTGATGAGTAGCTAGGATTATAGATTTTGACACCAGAGTGAAAAAAAGAAATCCTTTTTTTTTTTTTTTTTTGTTTTCGAGACAGGGTTTCTCTGTATAGCCCTGGCTGTCCTGGAACTCACTTTGTAGACCAGGCTGGCCTCGAACTCAGAAATCCACCTGCCTCTGCTTCCTGAGTGCTGGGATTAAAGGCGTGCACCACCATGCCCGGCAAAAAAACTCCATTTTTATAGCTGAGATGTTCTTTATTTCCTCTCCTTTAACCAGGCATTAATGATACAGAGTCCAGTCCTAGGGTGTCCCATATCCATGATGGTTTATGCATCCTCTAGTCTCAGTTTACAGGATGTTTTAATAAGTTCATTGTAGAGTACAGCCTTAACATTTATTTTTTTTTATTAGAAATTTTCTTTATTTAGTTTTCAAATGTTACCCTCTTTCCTCATTTCCCCTCTGAACACTCCCCCCCCCCCCCGCATCCTCCCTCCCCTTGCTAACTAACCACCCACTCTCACTTCCCTGTCGTGGCATTGCTCTATACTGGGTCATTGATTCTTCACAGGACCAAGGGCCTCTCTTCTCATTGACGTCACACAAGGCAATCCTCTGCCACATATGCAACTGGAGCCATGTGTACTCTTTGGTTGGTAGTTTAGTCCCTGGGAGGTCTGAAGTTACTGGTTGGTTCATATTGTAGTTCCTCCAATAGGGATGCAAACCCCTTCAGCTCCTTGAGTCCTTTCTCTAGCTCCTCCATTGGGGACCCTGGGATCAGTCCAATGCATAACTGTGAGCATCCAATTCTGTATTTGTCAGGCACTGGCAGAGCCTCTCAGGAGACAGGTATATCAGGCTCCCGTCAGTAAATACTTGTTGACGTCCACAACAGTGTCTGTATTTGGTAACTGTATATGGGATGGATCCCCAGGTAGGACAGTCTCTGGATGACCTTTCCTTCAGTTTCTGGTCCAGAATTTGCCTCTGTATCTCCTCTCACAGGTAATTTGTTCTCCCTTCTAAGAGTATCCATACTTTGTTCTTCCTTCATCTTGAGCTTCATGTGGCCTATGAATTGTCTCACTGGTACTTGAACTTCCGGACTAATATCCACTTATCAGTGAGTGCATGCCATGTATGTTCTTTTGTGATTGGGTTCCTCACTCAGGATGATATTTTCGAGTTCCATTCATTTGCCTAAGAATTTTATGAATTACTTTTTTAATAGCTAGTAGTACTCTATTGTGTAAATGTACCACATTTTCTATGTCCATTCCTGTGTTGAGGAACATCTGGGTTCTTTACAGCTTCTGGCTATTATAAACAAGGCTGCTACAAACATAATGGAACATGTGTCCTTATTTCATGTTGGGTCATCTTCTGGGTTTATGGCCAGGAGTGGTATAGCTCGTTCCTTAGGTAGTACTACGCTCAAATTTCTGAGGAACCGCCAAACTGATTCCAAGCTGGTTGTACCAGTTTGCACACCCACCAGCAATGGCAGAGTATTCCTCTTTTTCCAGATCCTTGCTAGCATCTGCTGTCACCTGTATTTTTGATCTTAGACATTTGACTGTTGTGAAGTGGAAACTCGGGGTTGTTTTGTTTTCCATTTCCCTGATGTCTAAGGATGTTGAACATTTCTTTAGGTGCTTCTTAGCCATTCAATACTCCTCTATTGAGAATTCCTTGTTTAGCTCTGTACCACATTTTTAATAGGGTTATTTGTTCCTCTAGTATCTAATTTCTTGAGTTCTTTTTATATATTGGATAGTATCCCTCTGTCAAATGTAGGGTTGGTTTCAGAACCAGAGGCTAATAGCTAATTACCGTATCTTGGCCCTTTGGAATAGTAATTATTTCCTTCCCCTACATCTGATTCCCACTTCAGTGTCAGAACTAACATCTTGTGACAATAGGTAAAAAACTTTTACAATCTATTAACTTAGCATGCAACTAGCTTTTACCAAGCCTAAAGTTAATGCCATTAGACAGGATCTGAGGCTACAGAATAGTTCCCCCATCCTTGTGTGCCCACCAACGTATAGCCTTGACTTATGGCTTTCTCAGTTCTGTAAATCTATAAAAATTACATGAAACTGCTTCCATGTTGGGATAGAAAATTTGGGGTAACTTCCTGGGCCAGTGTCACTCATACTGGCTCTGGAATATCTGTGACTTATTCCCTCTAAGATGAGAGCAATTGTTTTTCATGTAGATTTCCATGGTAATCATTTCCATCAAAGAGACAATTAAGATTTACTATTACTATTTATCTCTATTTCTCTGTGTGTCATCTGTTTAGCTACCTCTCTCTGCTACAGGGGAAAAATGTCCTTCTCTCTGAAACCATGAGTTATATGAAAGTAATTCTGAGTGACTCACATTAGGCCTCAAAATTGAGACTCATAAACAGAGACACAAGTAAATTGCACCCTGGGTTAGCTGGTGGTTCTACCAGGAAGAGATTCCATAAGCAATTTGGCTTTTGAGCAAGAACTTGGGACGGGATGAAAATCAGAGAGCCAGTGAGGCTCCTCCACAGCTGGCTCTAGGTCAAACCAGAGAACACAAGACAGAATCTGTAAACATGTTAAGAAATTTCAAATGGCTTCCACCCAGGGCTGAGGGCTGAGTTGAGATCCAGATAGACTGGACCTGATAACTACCCACAGCAAATGGAGCTGTGGTTTGAATGGCAGTGATTACCAGACACTCATCAAAATAGCTTCCCTCCAGAAGCTTGACAACGTAGGGAGTCTGTTAAAGATGCTTTGAAGCTGTCATCAATAGTATCCCAACCAAAAAAAGCCCAGGACCAGATGGGTTTAGTGGAGAATTCTATCAGAACTTTAAAGAAGACCTAATACCAATACTCTTTAAACTATTCCACAAAATAGAAACAGAAGGAACAGTACCCAATTCGTTCTATGAATGCACAATTATGCTGATATCTAAACCGCACAAAGACCCAACAAAGAAAGAGAACTTCAGACCAATTTCCTTTATGAATATCGATGCAAAAATACTCAATAAAATTCTTGCCTACTGAATTGAAGAACACATCAAAATGATCATGGAGTTTCCAATCTCTATCTGGGAATTAAAGTCTTGGATGCGATGATACAAAGCTCATTTTCATCTAGCTGTTTCTGGCTCCATAGCCCTGTCTCTTGCCCTTTTTTTGAAAGTAGTCATGGCACCTTTTCCACCAATAATATTTTGATCTGTAGGCTGTTCCTTCTAAACACCATAATAATTTTTGTGAGCATTAAGACCCTGGTTTAAGGATTAATAAGTACTAGACTTTTGTTGTTATTGTTTGTTTGTTTGTTTGTTAAGGTTAGGAACAGATGCTGGATAATGAAATCCATCTTAGAGATGAAACTGTAGGAAACAGCTTTGCAGTAGCAGAGAAGAATAAGTAAAACTGAACAACAGTGACAGTAATAATAATGGCTAATATCTGTGTTTGCCTTGAGTCAGCCACACTGCTGTACATCTTGCCATTAACATTGTGTTTAATCCCCATGACAAACCTGTGGGATGAGCACTATAGCACCCATTGTGAGGTGGCAGAAAGGAGATTTGGAAAGCTTAAGTAACCATCTCAAATCACTCATTAAATAAACATAGAGTTTGCTTTGTATCTAAACCCAAAGAACCATCTCTTTTCATTACATCCAATCACGTATCAGAAGGGATAACATTACACTTCAAAGTACATTTAACACAAATAATCCCCACACATTCCATTCAGACGTGGAAAGGGACATGGTGAGGCACATGTTTTCAAATGGATTCTGTGTGTGGCTGCGACATAGGACACTGCACAGGACTGTAGTAGAGATGGGTGAAAACACAAATTACTTACTTTTAAAATTAATAATGCTGTAGAAGACAGTAGCATTTTGCTTCCTAAATGTTTTCATTTGGGTATAAAATATGATTTTATATGGTCATATCATTATGAACATTATGTTTTTGAGTTGTAAGCATTTCATGTAGCATTTAAATATAACATCTGAATACTAATAACATGGGAATAATAAGCAACTTCTTTGTATGTTGTTTTTCAAATATAGATTTTATGTATGTGAAAGAAAGTTTCTGAGGGTTTTGAATTGTGTTACTAGCATCAGATCATTTGATTGTATCCACACAGGTTTTAGCATTTATTTTTAAATAAAATTAATAGAGTGATATTTGGGAAATCAGTATTTATAAGTTGGACTATAGGTAGCTGGGAACCTATGGATGATGGTCTCAGATGGTCCAAGTCCTCTACTGTTTCAGAGAAGCAACGTGGTCAATGAGCTTGGGGGAGATAGGAAGTGACAAAGATTTTGCTAGTATTGGATCCATACTCTATAGACAGAAAGTTATATATACAAACCCACAAAGGAATAAAATGGAGTGATGATGAGTTTGATTTAACATTTCCTAAAGAACTGAACAGTGGGAAACTGGAGTTAAAACTGATGTTAGAACTTTCATAAACACCTGAATGGATAAACCAATATTCAAATATTACACGTTTAAAAATTGCATTCTGTGAATGTACCTGTGCATGATGTTCGGGAAGATATGATTGTGGGAACACATTCATGTGGAGGGTGAAATAATTTGAAGATTGGTGACATGTGGACACCAATGGACATCCTCAGGAGCCAGTCATCAGGTACCGTTCAACTTGGTTTGTAAGACAAATACTCTTACTGGCCTGAAACTGAACAAGTAGTCTATGCTGGCTTGCCAGCAAGTCCTAGGAATCCATCTGGATCTATTCTATTCCCAAATAAAATGTAACATTGTAATGCACATGTTCACAAGTGGACTTTGTGATGTCTACTATACAGTGAGGAGCTCTATTAGAAATCCATGGCTTGTCCATGAATAGGATTACAAGTGTGTGAAATCACAACACTTTTACATTTCACATGGTTTGTGAGGTCTTCATGTTTGAAAGCAAGTATTTTACTTACAGAGTAATATTCCCATCCTCCAAATCTCCATTTTTATTTAAGTAATATATAATGTGCTTTCATTACCATTTGTTATACTTAAGTTAATAACATTTAAATGAATATTTTGTGATAAGAACAAATAATATTAATAATTTCTAAATAGTTTTAGGTACATCATAATGCTTTAATCCCAAAATAAACAGAAAATTACAATTTAATTGTTTAACTGAAATTTTGTGCCAATTCATTCACTTATTCATTCATAATTTCTCAGTATTCTCACTGTCTAACCCCTAGCAACTATTTTTTTGAACTTTGGTTCTATAAACTTGGCTATATTTATGGAAGTGACATAATGTAGGACCTGCATTGCTAGGATTGTGGTAATTGAGTGCATATGTGTGGATCAGTGGTGGATGTTTTTTCTATTGCTCTGTCACGATCTACTTTATATTTTGAGACAGAGTATCTACTGACCCAGAAGCTCACCAGCTGGCTACCAGTGAGCTAATTGTAGGTGAATCTTCAGTAATAAGGATCCAGATTCAGAGGCACACCTGCCTTTCTTTATGGGAGCTAGGGGTCCAAACTCAGGTTCTCTTGCTTATACAGCCAGCATTTACTCAGTTTTCTAACTCCCAAGCCTGTAATTTTGGAAATCAGTCATGAAGTTATAGTATATTAACTCAATAGAATGTATAAAAATTGAAGATCATTCATATGGTGAAATGTCATTAGTAAGTATGGCTGAAATCTTTAGATACTAGCTGCACTTTTTATCAAATTCTTAGGAGGAGAAATATTGTATTAAAAATGTATGAAAATTTCATATTCTGATATATATATATTTGTAGGAAATGGATGAAGTTTCAAATGAATATTTCTGTGGTCATTTACTTGAGACTCAGAATGGCAAAATCTTCTCCTGGTCTATGTTTGGATATAGGCAGTGTGCAGAAAACACGAAGTATAATATAATCTTCTTGATAATCACAGCCTGAGAGTGATTCACTACAGACACCTCCTACCAAGAATAGCTATTCCCCTTCCTTGTTCAACTGTACATAATAAAAGCACAGAGTTTCTAGACTGCTAGTGTGCCTCTACCTAAGCATACAGCCCACCCAGTCCCAGCTTTTCTGTGTGCTTGGCTTTCATTTCTTTATTCCACATCTACTCAGTCAATTGAAACCTAAAGCTCTGAAGGTCATGTCGGTCATTTTAAGTTACCATTATAAAAGTTCTTCAAATAATTTATTCTGGCTGTTCAACATACTTTATTCAGCTGCTCTTTGTCAGAGCTGTCAAATAGCTTCTCTTAGGGGAAAATCCTAATTGAAATATATTGGGCTCTAATTAGATTTTTTTGTTTCTTCTCAATTGTTCTTTAAAAACATTTGTGATTAATCAACCAATATACACATATGTATGTTATTGTGCTAATATTTATACTCACTAGTTAAGAAAATGAACACAACTAATATTAATGAACATTTCTCTTTGGTAAATATTGGGGATCTTTAACACAGAACAGCAGTATCATAAGCTCTAAATGAGGCCCTTGTTCAGAATTTTACACACAATCAACACACTCAGTGATCAAATCATGCTGGTCACCAGGATTATAGTATTAATAATTGATTTATTATAAATGTACTTATGACTCTGTCTGCTATTCACTGATTTGAATATGTTTCAACTAAACAAAATGATAATAGTTCATTTCATGAACTTCAATGATATAATTTGCAAAATGGAGATATAAACAACAATCAATTTTCCTTTTGTGAGGGTTTCACACATATGAGCCAAATATAGTCAGTAGTAAACACCTGATGTTACTCAGTCTTTCATTCTAATATTTCTTTCTATTTTTAGATTCACTTTATTTTCATTAATGTATACATTTGTGTCTGTGTGAGTATATGCCACATGTGGGTGGATGTCTCTGGAGGCCAGAGGCATCAGATCCCCTGGATCTAGAGCTATAGTTGCGCATGAGCTGCCCAGTATGGGGACTGGGTATTGAACTCTGATCTACCAGAAAAGTAGCAATACACATTGCTAATTGTTTATTCAGCTTCTCAATATTTCCTAGTGAAAACTCTTCAATTTATGCTAGTGAAAATTAACCTGACACAAAGTAGTTTCTCCTTAATACCATAACTATCCTTTCAGTGAGTCTAAGGAATCTGAGTATGTTGGTTACAACTTTGACACATTAAATACTGAATCACTTCTTGCATAGATCTCATTTTCTTGGGATTTTCCTAACAATGAATTGGATCAGGTACCAAATGGGATTTAATTATCCTTTAATCCAACATTTTATAGATTTGTCCTACAGGATAGATTTGGCAACATCTGGAATTGAGCTTCCTGTATAGCTGGGCATATGTCATTTATTGCTACTTTTGTTAGCAGAGGACAGGAATACTGTTGAAAATTCTACAATGCACAAGGTATTTGTTCTTCTCCTCAGGTAAGGAACTATCTATTAAAAGCATCAGAAATGCCAAAGAAGACAATCCTTGATTTTTTTTACTGACACCCAGTTGGATAAAGGAGACCATAATTTGTTTTCAAATACTTATTTATTATGTAATATATAGGAGCTAAAAAAAAACCTAAAGACTAAAATCGTATAAATATTCTTTTTAATTTTAATTAAAGAATATTATATTTTTATTTCTCTATTTGTATTCATGTTTGGTGTGTATGTGGTATAATACTGTATTCATTCATGTAAATACCATGGTGTCAGCTGCTTGTAGGTCAGAGAATATTGGATATTTTTTAATGCATTCTACTTTGTTAGAGACAGTTTTTTTTTAGTGCTCATTGCAGGTTACACTGGCCTAGCTGGTCTTCAAGCTTCCAATGATCTCAACTACTATAGGAATGTTAGGATGACATATTTGAGCCACCTTGCCCAGTCTTACAAGCTTCTGGTGGTGTGAACTTAGATCATCACACATCTTTTGGGCATGTTATCTTTATAAGTCAAAAAAATACTATACTTGCATTAAAAAGTAATCTCCCCTTTAACAGACAGATGAAACACACTAAATTTTGAGTAAATGTTAATCAATGAGGGTTCAAACCAACCTTGTCATTCACCGACATTCAGACGGCATTGAACTCAGTCACACATCCACACGAGTCTTTGTAAACAAGAAAAACCTGATGAAAGGACGTGGGTGAGGAAATTATTTTTTCTGTATAGTGACAATGAGAGAAAATGGAATTTCATAACAATATAAAGTTATCTGTATTTCAAAATAAGTATAAGAATCTATGATAGTCTGGGCAAGGAGCATATCAAGTTGAAGGCCCATCTTACTAACATATGAGAAAGGTCTGTCTCAAAATCAAAAGGACACCAAAGGTCAGAGATATGGCTCAGTGAAGTTTGTGAGATGCTAGGTTCAATTCCCCACATCATTCAAATCAAAACTTAACAAAGCAAAATATCGACTAGTATCAGTTCTCTAGGCTAATGTGCTATGTTTTGTATAATGAGGAAATAGATGTTGTATCACTCGTTCAAAGTAATATTGAACAATTATGTGAATTTATAAAGGAAGTTATCATCCTGGATGGAAGAATATAGTATAGACTATTTTGACATTGTTGATTTGAATAAAACTCGCAGTAATATTACCAACATGGTCAAATGGACTTAGAAATTAAAGCTCTTATCTAGAGCCTACCATTATCAATGCTCTGGGGAAGAAAGAAATTAGGAGACTGTGGTTTAAAGCCTAAGAATGAGGCTGATGTTGTGTGTCTTACACCAGGAAAAAGCTGGAGGGTTTCATTAAGGACTGTGAACTCTATTCCCAATTCTACTCATAAGGATGTAGTCACAAACAAACAAACATACATACACACAGGAAACAAAGCATAAAATAAAACCCTCCTCTTCCTGCTGATCTCTGCTGGCTGGTCCCCAGTTGCTGGCCTTACTCATTGAATAAGCATACATAGAAATGCTAAGCATGTTTACATAAGTGCCTTAAAAGTAGGCATCCTCCTCAATACATTTTGCAGATAAAGAATTTTTTTCTTGTGATACTCAGGTTTAGGATGCTTGAGGGTAAATATTTAAATTAAAAGTGTGCCTTTTTCTACTGAGTTTATTCCTATATTAGCCGCAAATAAAATAAAACACGGGAACCATCTGCAATCCCTCCTTGTCTGCCAAAAGAAGCATGAAGGTTGGATAGACTAACATAATAATATTTTCAACATAAAATATTAAACATAAGAATTATAATTTAAAAACTGAAAATTATTTTAAGCCCTTATTAAAAATTGTGATACAATTCTAATAGAAATATGTTTTTAAGTGGCTGTTATTTCAATGATTTAGATTGCTTGAGATTTGAAAAGCAAACATACTAAATGATTATTTTATTACACTGTTGCTTTTAATTCATGGTGATGATAGCTGCCTTTTTCAATATTTACTCTTGTCTGGCTAGCTCAGCCAATTTAAATAGGTAAAAATATTAAGACGAACAGCTTGGAAGAAAAGCTATTAAAATAATCTCATATATATATGCAGTATTTTAAATTTTATTTCATTTATTCCCATTAAACAGGGATGTTTAATGTTTAAATGTTGACTTAGTGTATCTCTGTGTCTTAGACTTTCACTACCTTTAACTGCCTTAATAAGTAAGCATGGTTTGTGCTGTGTATAGAAGGTAAAATCTCTCAAGATGGAGATGCCTTGAGAAACGTTTTGGCTGTGACTGATAAACCTTCTGTCTCGAAATGCATGGAAAGTTTGAGCTGTGTGTATTTGTGAGTTGTTTCATGGTGTGGGAATTACAAAACAATCAGTCAGCTCATCATCTAAATCATCCTTTTGGACATCTGAATGGTGGAGTGCTGTTGAACTATTTTCCTTCCTTAACAGCCCCTCCTGTATGCTCATAATGATAGTTGACAAGCCAGGCAATGCTTATGCTTATTAGATAACTCAAAATAATATCTCCTGTGGGTCACTACTTAGACTGCAGAAAGTCACTGTGGGCAGGGAAGACTTTCACAAGGGAAAAGGCTTTCAATGTCAGAGATAGGGCTGGGTTGGGGATTGTCCTACAGGATTTCTAGGGCTATAATTAACTCTACTATGCAAGCCACACAAGCCTGTGAGTTTGGGTCTCATTAGAAAAAGAAAGGATTTCTCCAAAGGTCTGTTGGGAATTTCTTAGCCTTTACATTCTGGTAGAGTGTGCATATGGATCTTTCTGCCTTAATCAAAATGTTTACTTATACAGCATGCCTGAGTAGTGTTCCATTATACTTTATGAAGTAGCTGCCATAATATATGTAAACTTCTGATTTGGTTTATTTTTCTTGGAAAATTATTTTAATGAAAGAATGTTGGACAGCTGTGGACAGTAAAAATCACATCATCTCGTTTCCATGGTAGGGACAAATGATTGATTATTCATAATTCAGAAGTTCAGTGGAACTTAAGTGCATGTTTATTCCCTGATCTGTATTATCTATTTTAGTTCTGTTGATTTTATAAGTCAACTTAACTTTTAAAGTTCTTGAGAGTACATTTAAACTTAGACTTCTTAGTAAGTAATGCAATTTTCACATCTAAATTAGCATGTGCTAAGCAGGTCTTAAAAATGCAAACTTGTACCCAAGGTGGAGGTTACATCACTTTCTCATCAAGCCAACTCGACAGTAGCCATTTTACCAGTACACAAATTCACACAAAAATAATTATATGCTAACAGCTTATCTTCTTACAGATATGAAAATCAGAATAAATACGTTGTTTTTCTAATTAACCTTTTTATTTCCACTTTAACCACCACATTCAAATGTTGATTCAGGAATGATACCTAGTGTGTATCTGATTTGTGAAGTAATATAATGCAAGATAATGTTTTTTTTTTTTTAATATTCTTATCTTGAATTTGGCATAGCTAAAATAAGGAGAAATATGCCATGAATAATCTGGATATTTTTCATAATCACATGAATATCAGATATATCAGAATGACTTCCCTTGTCTCATTATTAATGCTACAAAAATATTAGTGTGCTTATCTATGTTTATACATATTAGATGTATATACTCTTATTATAAAACAGTCAAGTGCCAGTTTGAAGTATAAAATATTTTTAAAAGGACTAAAGTAAAATGCACTACCTTGAAATAATTTCCATCATGCAGCAAGTTTATTCATTTTTACTATTCTTTTAATCTAACTACATAAAAATTGACAAACCTACATGTCTTTCATGGCTAACACTCTATCCTGGCCATGCTAAGTATCTGGGAACTAACATAGTTAGTATTGCCTATTTTTCCTTTGATTTACATATATTTTCAAATTCATTGAAGAATCAAGCTCAAATAATTCGTATGTAGCACATCTCTCTTTAGTGATAACATAGAGAGAATTTTATACACATGAGTAATTCCATTAAATCTGAAGAACTACATATTGAATTAATATTAATCACAAATAGTACTGGATTTAAAACATAAGTGATGAGAAAAACATTATTTGTTTGCTTTATGTAGCCCTGTTAAAGCATCTATTGGTGCATTCAGTTTGCCAGTTACTTAATCATTTTTGAGGTTAGCAGAGCAAGATCACTCAAGATGATGCAATTGTAGCTGGAGCATAGCTCAGACATAGAGCAATTGCTGAGTATCATGTATAACATGCTTGATACAATCCCTAGTGTGTATATGTGTGTGTGTGTGTGTGTGTGTGTATGAATACATTATATAAGATGTACTATTAGCCAATAAAATAATGGAATAATAATAAAATAATGCATGCTTAAGTAACTGTCATATTTCATTAAGAACATAAATTACATAGACATAATGTATACCTCCTATTAGTTCACTTAGGCAAATATTTATCGCATATTTATATTTGTATAAATTCTGATTAATGAGTTGTAAATGATAAGTAGTGGTCAATGCCTGTTTCTCTCTCCATTCCTTTTCAATCTGATTAAGGATATTTTGGTAAATAATACCCACACATGAAGTACATAAAGAGAATAGAAAGAATGGTCTAGATTGCTCCAGAAGTAAAAGTAATTCCTTTTTTTTTTTAAATTGGATATTTTCTCTATATTTCAAATGTTATTGCCTTTTCTGGTTTCCTTCCCTCCCGGAAACACCCTATCACATCTTCCCTCCCCCTGCTTCTATGAGGGTGTTCTTCCACCCAACCACTCACCCACCCACTCCCACCTCCCTGCCCTCGAATCCCCTACACTGGGGCATCTATTGAGTCTTCAATAGACTAAGGAACTCTCATCCCTTTAAAGTATGACAAGGCCATCTTCTGAGATCTACTTCGATTTTTTTTCTCCAGAGACTTGAAGTTCTTATACGTATCTTTCATTTGCTTGTCTAGAGTCACACCAAGGTATGTAATATTATGTGTGACTATTGTGAAGAATGTCATTTCCCTAATTTCTTTCTCAGCCTGTTTATCCTTTGAGTAGAGGAAGGCGACTGATTTGTTTAAGTTAACTTTATATCCAGCCACTTTGCTGAAGTTGTTTATCAGCTTTAGGAATGGAATTTTGGGGATCACTTAAGTAATGATCATATCATATACAAATAGTGTTATTGTGACTTCTTCCTTTCCAATTTGTATCCCTTTGACCTCCTTTTGTTCTCTAATTGCTCTAGCTAGACCTTCAAGTACTATGTTAAATAGATATAGAGTAGGCAGCCTTGTCTAGTCTTTGATTTTAGTGGGATTGCTCCAAGTTTCTCTCCATTCAGTTTGTTGTTGGCTACTGGTTTGCTCTATAATGCTTTTACTGTGTTTAGGTCTGGATATTGAATTCCTGATCTTTCCAAGGCTTTTAACATGAATGGATGCTAAATTATGTCAAATGCTTTTACAGTATCTAATGAAATGATCATGTGTTTTTTTTTCTTTGAGTTTATTTATGTAGTGGATTACATTGATGGATTTCCATCTATTGAACCATCTCTGCATCCCTGGAATGAAGCCTACTTGATCGGGGTGAATGATCATTTTGATGTGTTCTTGGATTCTGTTGGCAAGAATTTTATTGAGCAATCAATAAGGGAGACTGGTGTGAAGTTCTCTTTAATTTTTTGGTCATTGTGTGGTTTATGTATAAGCATAATTGTGGCTTCATAGAATGATTTGGGTAGTGTACTTTCTGTTTCTATGTTGCAGAATAGTTTGACGAGTATTGGTATTAGGTCTTCTTTAAAAGTTCTAATAGAATTCTCCACTAAACCCATCTGGTCCTGGGTGTTTTTTGGATTGGAGAATATTAATGACTGCTTGTATTACTTTAGGGGTTATGGTAATTTTTAGATGGTTTATCTGGTCCTGTTTTAACTTGGGCACCTTTATGCGCCTAGAAAATTGTCCATTTCATCAAGATTTTCCAATTTAGTTGAGTATACACTTTTGTAGAAAAATCTGGTTCTTTTTTTTTTGAATTTCTACAGTTTCTGTTGTTATATGACCCTTTTCTTTTCTGATTTTATTAATTTATATAGTCTCTGTGACATCTGGTTAGTCTGGCTAACGGTTTACCTATCTTGTTGATTTTCTCAAAGGACCAGCTCCTGGTTTTGCTGATTCTTTTTATAGTTCTTTTTGTTTCCACTTGGTTGATATCAGCCCTGAGTTTGATTACTTCCTCCCATCTATTCCTCTTGAGTGTATTTTCTTCTTTGTGTTCTAGATCTTTCAGATGTGTTATCAGGCTGCTAGTATAATTTCTCTCCAGTTGTTTTTGTTTTGTTTGTGTTGTGTTGTTTTTGTTTTTGTTTTTGTTTTGGAGGCTCTAAGAGCTATGAGTTTTCCTTCTACCATAGCTTTCATTGTATCCCATAAGTTTTGGTATGATGTATCTTCATTTTCATTAAATATTAAAAAGTCTTTAATTTCTGACTTTATTTCTTCCTTGTCCAAGTTATCTTTGAGTAGAGCATTGTTCAGTTTCCATGTGTTTGTGTGTTTTTCTGTTGTTTTTGTTGGAATTTAAGACCAGCTTTAGTCTGTGGTGATCTGATAGGATTATTTCAATCTTCTTGTATCTGTTGTGGCCTGTTTTTTGGCCAATTATATGGTCAATTTTGGAGAAGGTACCATGAGGTGCTGAGAAGAAAGTATATTCTTTTGTTTTAGCGTGAAATGTTCTATAAATATCTTTTAGATCCATTTGGTTTATAATGTCTGTTAGTTCCACTATGTGCCTGTTTAGTTTCTGTTTCTATGACCTGTCCATTGCTGAAAGTGGGGTGTTGAAGTCTCCCACTATTATTGTGTGGGGTGAGATGTGTGCTTTGAGCTTTAGTAAAGTTTCTTTTATGAATGTGGGTGCCCTTGCATTTTGGAGCATAGATGTTCAGAATTGAGAGTTCATATTAGTAGATTTCTTCCTTTGACCACTGTGAAATGTCCTTCCATATCCATTCATGATTTTTTTTATTGTTTCTATTTCCGTTGTTAAATGTTGGATGGTTTTGCTCATTTCCTTCGCCTGTATGATTGTGTTTCCCTGTAATTTTTTAAGGGAGTTATTTATGTCCTTCTTAAAGTCCTCTATCATCACCGTGGAAGGTGACTAAATCTGAGTCTTGCTTTTCCAGTGTGTGTGTATCCAGGACTTGCTATGGTGGGAGAATTGGATTCTGATGATGCCAAGTAAACTTGGTTTCTGTTGCTTATGTTCTTATACTTGCCTCCTGTCATCTGATTATTTCTAGTGCTCCCTCACCTTGCTATATCTGACTGGAGCCTGTCCTTCCTGTAATCCTGGTTGAGACAGAACTCCTCAGAGTCCAGCTGTTTCTGTGATCCTGTGATTCCTGGATCCTGGGATCCTGAGATTCTGGGAGTGTTAGAATTCCTGGGAGTCCAACTGCCTCTGAGACCCTGAAATCCTGATGTGTCCAAGCTCCTGGGATCCTGCAATCCTGGGTTTGCTAGAGTGCCTGGGAGTAGGGCCTCCTCTGGGGGCTGTGGGACTGGCTGCCGAGTTTGTGCCCAAGGTAAACCAACACAGACTGGAATGAACCTGAGCCACTGGTCAGGCAGGGTTCCTACCTAGATCCTGCTGGTCCCAGTTACTTCCAGTGGGGTTGGAACAGGTGTTGTATTCTACTCACCCCTGATCCTAAGATCCTGGGTGTGCTAGAGCACCTGGGAGTGGAGCCTCCTCTGGGGTATGTTAGACTGGCAGCTGAGTTCGTGCCCAAGGTAAACAGGTGCAAGGTAAAAATAATTCTTAGTGAAGTTATATTTGAATAGTGAATATATCTCTATATTGCAAGGCAAGAAAACTTGTCCAGGAGAAGGGAAAGGGGGTGATTTTCCAGTCAAGTTGAACAGCTGAATGAACACATGTGAAGGAAGCATGTCATCTGTGTGTCTGGAAACACACATAGTTTGAATGAAAGAAGTATAAATTGCAACATGTAACTGGCTGAAGCTAACAGAGGTGCCTGGTGGCTGGGCAGATGTTATATATTCTTGTATTTAAAATTTAGCTCTTTTGTGTGTGTGTGTGTGTGTGTGTGTGTGTGTGTGTTCAAAACTTTTAGTATACCTGTAATGTGCTTTGACCAAGCCTTCTTGAATTTCTTCCCATGCAAAGTCTTTCCTACCATCCAGTTATTTTTTCTTTCCAACTTTCTGTGAACTATTGTTTAAGGTGAGTGATTCTACTCAGTGCTACCTGTATGTTAATGGGCATATGACTACTGGAACATGAGTAGCTCTCAGGAATTCCAGTAGACATCTATTGCCAGGTGTGGCATTTCATACTGGCACAGAAAAAGTCTATTTCAAATTTATTTTAGATTTCTCAGTCAATGTAACCTTATTAACTCTCTTTAAGTACAGATGTGATATAATCAGATTTGCATTCTGAGGTAAATTAGCAAAACACTTCATAAATAGAGCAGTGTAATTTGTTCATCAAGTTGATTAATCCTTATAAAATATATTAATACCCTAGACCATATTCAAATAGTTCACTTTAGCTATACACTCATTTTAGAAATAGGTAGAGATGGAAAAAAGCTATTTTCAACTTTGGTTTAAATTTCTTCACTGCAATGCTCCTTTACTCCTTCTTCACCGTTGTTTAATAGGTGGCTTATACTTTATCCCATTCCTGATGTTGATGAATTTGTCTTTTCTGTACTTCTGTACTTCTATTCCATACACTTACTTTTCATCCACTTTGAAAACACAATGTCCTAGATTGCAGAGGCCATAAATTAGTTCCTTCCAAATACCCAAATATACATGATTATTAAAAAATGTTCCCTGGCCAAACCAAAGAAATTGAGAACACAATACACATGTGACAGTGTTTCCTCTGCCTATACAAGATTAAATATGCAATTTAAATAGGAAGACACAGGTACTCGTCTAAATCTGCTTATTTCTAAGGCAAATTAAACTAATCTCAGTTGTTGTGGATTTTAATAAACAAATATATCTCTATATTGAAGTGAATATATTCCCAAAATTTGTCCATACTATGAATGTTGACCGATTTAATACCTGGGCTTTTCCAGACGTCATTCTTTAACTGGCATACTTTCTGGATTAGTGTGCCTCTTCAGTACAATGTCTGGAGTAATTTAAAGCTCTTTGTGAATATACTAAAGTATAGACACATAAAAGGAAGGGGCCTTGTAAAACTAGACACATAAAACTCTTGATCAAAGGATTCAGAGAATGGATGGTCAAAACCCTATGCTTGGGCAAATCTGTGGGACTGTGTGTGTCTCTCTGAGCTTCCAAATAAAACCAGCTCCATTATCATGTATACTTCAAATTTTTGCTCAGAATAATATGAATGTTAAAATGAATAACAAAGAATAACCAAATTCACATTGCACTAGTTAGTGTTTGTGGAGCTTTTTTTGTTTGTTTGTTTTTGTTTTGTTGTTTTTTACAAAAGTCTTGGGGGAAGGGACCTTGTAAGTACATGGTAGCATTTCATGTCTGGCCAGAACATATCTATAGAAATTGCCTGTGGTCCCTAGAAGAGGATGTTGTTATAGGAAATCAGATGAACTGATGTACATTGTCAGTATAGTATTTAGTTTCAGCCCTTTTCTATTTACCTTTCTACACTCATGTCAACTTTCTACCATGGTTTTCACAGGGTAAATTATCTATGCCTTAGCAATCACTTATACATATTGGGGTACATACAAATGTTATCATAGTACAGTAGTTTGTATTCTGGGTTCTGAATGTAACAGCTAATCTAACAGCCTTGAAGACTCTGATTTCAAAGTAATTTAGATTTTTCTATACGAAATTATCATTCCACTTCATTTGTCTTCTGTAAATGAAATGCTTTTGTAACACAGCTATATATGACTGTTTTAAAATGAGTAAATAGAGGTTTCTCCTCTTTACTTCAAGCAATCTTTCCAATATAGAGTAAAATGGTTAGTGCCCATGTAGGATTAAAACCAAGTGAGACAACATATGGAGTCCACATCAGTAAGCTTTAAAAACTACAACATGAATTTGACTCAGTTAACTTGAAGGAAATGAAATGCAGCAAGGACAGAGCAAGGGGGATTCACAGGTTTGAACTGGAGCTCATGTTAGATAGAAGGCAGGACACAAGAGCAGTAGAGCACATGAATGGAGGCTGAAGGCTGCAGCACAATGGCCTGTAACCAAACTTCTCCATGTGATCTTACTAGAGGCAACTGCAGAAGTTAAGACGGAGGCATATCAGAGAACATGGATGACAAACATGCTGACTCAGTAGTGCTCACACTCAGCTCTCTTGCCTGTAACTTCAGGTTAAGAAAGATTCCAGCAAGTCTTTAGGCCATTTTTGGAAGGATGAAAGAATGGATTTCTCGATTCCACAGGAGTACTCAAGGCTATAGTCATCCCTGCTGAGAGAGGGACTATCCAGATTTTCTACCTACTAATAATGCCAAGTGGGAGGGCAGGTCTGATCTACATTTTCTGCCCTAAAACAAACTTCCTTTCTCTCTGGATGACAAAGGTTATGCAGGAGAGTATAGTACCTTAAGGTAAAATAGAGAGTCATCTAAGGGTCCATTCTAATTCAGATTACAGGATATATTTAAACAGTAGCAATTTCTGGAACATTAATCATAAATGTGTCACACACCATTTTCTTACCATAAGTACAAGTTTTGCTCTTGGAAAAGAAAAGAATGTAATTTCCATTTTTCAAACACAGAGAGCAAAGAATGTGATCTGTATATTTGGTGTGCCCAGAGAAGTAGTCATTCCATATTAGACAAAAAAAGTTTCTAGGATTATTAAATTATTTCCCAAACAAAGGGGGAAAAAAAGGTCAGAATATAATTTTAAATAAATGACCAGGTTTGGACCACAAGTCACCATGGAAGGAAATCACCAAGAAGTAGATGGCTTTAACATTATTTACCCAGAGGTACAAAAATAAAACAACTATAAATTTAACTATTTAGTTGTTACAGTTGATTTTGAGTTTTTCAGTAAATAGCTGTGGCTAGCCTCCAGAGTAGGGGAGGAACTATTTTCAGTTGGATGGTATTGCTCTGTTGTTCTTATTTTTAAAAATTGATTTGCTAAAATCAAAATTCATTGTTAGTATTGCTTTATGGTTTGTGCTAAAACAATCACAAACTTTGTTTCAAAACCAGAATTTCTTTCAAATCCAGAAAATCAGAAGTTTTGTGATGTTGTTGATGTTGTTTTGTTTTTGTTTTTCATCTGATCCAAGGGACAGAACTCACCAATAAATTTCATGGCAATGAAATCGGTTTGAGCAAAGACCACACTTCAATGGGGGTGTGGGTTGAGTCCCCTTTTCTTTCCTTTCCTTTTCTTTTCTTTTCTTTTCTTTTCTTTTCTTTTCTTTTCTTTTCTTTTCTTTTCTTTTCTTTTCTTTTTTTCTTTTTTAATATATAACATTTTATTTTTCTTCTCATCAGTTGATGGAAATTCCAACTTTTGAGGTTTACCTTTTTATTTTATTAAAAATATATTTTTTTTTCACACAATCTATACTAATTACAGTTTCCCTTCCACCAGCTCCTCCAAGGTCCTCCCCATCTCCCTTCCCATCTAAATCCAAACCCTTTCTGTCTCTTATTAAGAAATAAGCAGACAGCTAAAGAATAATAATAAAATAAGTTAAGATCAAAACAAAATGAAACAAAACCAGAATAGGACAAAACAGGGCATTTAGATTTAAAATATGTATACCCCATTGATCTTTTTGCTTTTTATTTTATTTTATTTTTAATTCTTTTTTACACTCCATATTCCATTTCCTGACCCCCACCCCATCCTCCTGCTGACTGCTCCACATCTGATACCTCCTCCCCACCCCACCTAACCTCTAAACTCCCTGGAGAATCCAGTCTCTTGATGGTTAAGTGCATCATCTCTGAATGAACACAGACCAGAAGTCCTCTACTGTATTGTGTTGGGGGTGTACCAGCTGGTGTATGCTGTCTCTTTGGTGGTCCAGTGTGTGTAAGATATTGGACATTCAGATTAATTGAGACTGCTGGTCCTCTTACAGGGCCTCCCTTCTCCTTAGCTTCTTTCAGACTTCCCTAATTCACAACAGGGGGTCAGCTGTTTCTTTCCATTGGTTGGGTGCAAATATCTGCATCTGACTCTTTCAGTTGCTTGTTGGATCTTTTGGAGGGCAGTCATGATAGATCCCTTTGTTCTTAGTGATCAGAGAAATGCAAATCAAAATGACACTGAGATTCCACCTTACGCCAATCAGAATGGCTAAGATCAAAATCTCAGTTGACACACACAGTGGAGAGGATGTGGAGAAAGGGAACATGCCTCCATTGTTGGTGGGATTGAAAACTGGTACAACCATTCTGGAAATCAATCTGGAGGTTCCTCAGAAAATTGGAAATAGATCTACATGAAGATCCAGCTATACCAGTCTTGGGAATATACCCAAAAGGTGCCCCACCATGCCAGAGCGGCATGTGTTCCATTATGTTCATAGCAACTTTATTTGTGATAGCCAGAAACTGGAAACAAGCTAGATGTCCCACGACAGAAGAATGGATACAGAAAACGTGGTTCATTTACACAATGGAATACAACTCAGTTATTAAGAACAGGGACATCTTGAGTTTTGCAGGTAAATGGATGGAACTAGAAAATATCATCCTGAGTGAGGTAACTCAGACCCCCAAAAAATGCATGGTATGCACTCATTAATAAGTGGATATTGGCCAAAAAATAAAAAATAAAATAAATAATACAAAATATACAAGCTATAGTCCACAGAACTCAAAAAGCTCAACAAGCTGAAGTGTCCAAATGAGAATGGTGAGAGAATCCCACTTGTGTGAGAGAAGAAAGCAATCACAAGTGGGGAGAGACAGAGAAGTCTGGAAAGGAAAGGGGGCAGCATAGGAGGAGGGGAATGCTGGGGAGAGGGGAACCTGATCTGGTATTGGGTGAAGGAAAAGGACTGAAACCCAAGTGCCAGCAGAAAGAATGTAAACAGGCAACCCCAGGAATTAGGAGGTTGGGGGGGACACCCCAGGGTGAACCAGAGAAGCTGGAGGTGAAAGACTACCAGGACAAAAAGAGGGGGACCTTAGATGAAATGCCAGACAGTAGGGAGAGGGAACTTATAGAGCCCACCCCCAGCAGAAGGACATCAAGTGAAGGATGGGGTTGCCATGCCACAGTCACATCTCTGATCCATATTTTTTTCCTGTCTGAAAGAATTACAGGGATAGAAATGGAGAGGACCCTGAGGAAAGGAAGGTCCAGTGACAGGCCCAGAGTGGGATCCAGCTCAAAGGGAGGTCCCAAGGCCTGACACTGTCACTGAGACTATGGAGCAATCTTTTGGGTTTGGTTTTTTGTTTTTTTTTTTGAAGGCTTGGGGATTTCTAGGCAGGGTAAATTTTTTTATAACCCTGAATGTCCAAGGTGTTCTGTAGACCTGGGTGTCTCAAACTCACAGAAATCCAACTGGTTCTGCCTCTTGGGCTGCCTGAGTGCTGGGATTAAAATGTGTGTGCCACTATTTAGTTGGTATCTCTTGTGATAGCTCCCTTCTGACATTTAATTTGTTGATTGGATTGTCTCTTGTATTTTGATATTTTGCCTGCGAGTGTGCCAATGTTTGTTTGTTTGTTTGTTTGTTTTGTTTTTTTTAAGGAACCATTTGTTTCATTTACTCTTTGTAATGTTTTTCTTTTTCTTTTTTTTTCTTTTTCTTTTTTCTTTTTCTTTCTTTCTTTCTTTCTTTCTTTCTTTCTTTTTTTTT